>NW_024426653.1:0-1512 GCF_017311325.1 Ursus maritimus
TTCTTTTTAGAAATGGTGTTAGGTTTTCAAGGGTCTGTGATCAAGATGTTGATTGTTGGCTTTTAATTTGTATGTGTGTCCAATTCATTTGTCTCTCTGGGTATTGGGAATTATGCTTTTATTTGTCAGGTCAAAGATTCAAGTAATTCCACAGTATTTAATTTTCACTGCTCATGGTTTAGCAAGATAAAAGTGAGGAGGCACTATCACTGAATACATTATATTATTTGGGGAGTGCTTGTTTTCTATTCTATCTTTCCCGTAGCGCTTAGTATATTCATTTGTAAACCATAAGGGCCCTTAGTTTAGAATGAATGAATTGAGGAATGAATGGGGGAAGTTCGAGATGACACTGAACACCTTCTGTGTTGTTGGGTGACTCTTTGGATTTTCAGTGTTGAACTTGCTTGAGGCTTATAGTTTTTGTTTGGTGTGATACGCATTCTGTAACATGGTGCTGAAGAGCACAGTAGTAAGTGGCTTTGTCTCTTGGTTGCACATGCTTAATGGTTAAGGTACTGGAGGGCAGCTCTCTGTTCACAGACAACTGGTAATGCTCCGATTCCATGGTGCCTTGAGATGTACGGTGGATATAGGTGAGCCTTCGGTCAGCTCTTTGTAGATACCAGTACACAGTGTCGTAATTCCCATCAGGAATACTATATTCGCATTGAAACGTCACGTCTGCCCCAATCACTGCAGCTAGGTTGGAAGGCTGTATAATTTCAGTCCTGCAGGAGCCATCTGGCAAAGGAAAAAGGATAGGAAATGAGGACTGAGAAGTGGAGGGAAATCGCACGCACGTACCTGGGAGCCACTTACAGAGGAAGGACAACACAAGGCAGAGAAGCCGGGACATGGTGCGTCTGCGGTTCTTCTCCGTGCTGTTTACCACGAAGCCTACTTTGCATGCACGATGCACTCGGGCCCTCTTATCTGCAACAGCCATGTGGCTGCTTCATTGCTGCCGCAATAAAGGAAAGAGGTCCTTGGGGGTGGTTGGTGCTTGCGCTATCGAAAGACACACTCAGATTCGTTCAAAGGCAGCAATCCAACAGGCCCCTTTAGAGGAGGCCCTGGCGCCCCTCCGCCGCTCGGCGCCTGTGTTTCCAGCATACGGTGCCTTTCTCTTAGCCCCAGGAGGCTGATTCTTTGAAAGGAAACAACCAGGGAGATAGTCTTTTGTTGAAAGACATTTTGGGGGGTCACGATCTCTGGGGTCCCTGTTCCTGAGTTTTGGGGATCTAGACATGCACAGAAGGATGAGGAAAGATACAAACAGTCCTTTTCCTGGACATCCTAGGTCTTCTGTGGTCCACCTGGCAGCTTCTGCTTCTGGGACCCACTCCTCAGAAACCTGACAGGGAGGAAGTACTCTGTTCATTTTTCATTAATTGATTAATCAAGCAAGTGTCCATTTATCTGATATTTATTGAGTACCAATGGTATACAAGCTTTCTGCTGAGTGCTGAAGACGCCATGGAAGCAGAAAGCAGCCCAAGTTTCTGCCAC
>NW_024426653.1:9493-10221 GCF_017311325.1 Ursus maritimus
GGATTGGGGGGGGGGGGTGGACATTGGAGCAATGGCCTGAAGGAAGAGAAGGAATGCATCATATAAACTTGTATCTAGAAAAAGAATGTTCTAAGCAGAGATTAGTAAGGGCAGAGGTGTTCAGGTAGATGTGAGCTTGCCTTGTTCAAGGAAACTTGAGGAGTTCATGTGGCTGGCTCAGAGTGAGTGAGTGGACAATTAATGAAGTTTAGGTTAGAGATGTGGTTGGTGATTGGATCCCATGGGGCCTTGTGGGCAGCTTTAAGGACTTTGGCTTTTACTCTAAGTGAGATGCCAAACCCATGGGGGATTTTTGAGCCTAGGACCAATTTCCATACCAAGTCCTTGCAAGAGGAAGCTCGCTCCAGTCCGGGTCCTACTCTCTCAACGCAGGGTCCCAGGCTCCCAAGACTGACCTTGTTTGACATTGGCTGCGTTGCCTGTGATGCACCGGAGTGCGTTTTTAGCCCTCGTTCATCAGCTTGGGTCTCGGGCGGGTAGGCTGGGATGTGTGGGTAGCCGTGGAACACTCCCCCAGATGGAGGACCCAGGGCAACACACCACAACTCACAACAAGAGTGAGCAGAGAGCAGATAGGGCCCGCGCCAGCTGTGGGGTTTCGGCACGGGCTGCAGGTGCCAATGCAACACCGTGGGCTCCTGACGCCAGGGGAGGCGGACTCCATCCCTGGGCTGGGGACGGAAACACAAAGAGTGATGTTGCTTTTT
>NW_024426654.1:0-3350 GCF_017311325.1 Ursus maritimus
AAAGCTCAGAAACTTACCCACACGTAGATGATCCTACCTTAGGAGACAGCAGCGGAAGATATACCATGAGGGAAGGACTGTATCTTCAGTGAGTGGTAAAAGGCAAACTGGACACTAAATGCAGAAGAATATAACTGGGTCACTTTCTTACACCACACAAAACATTGAATGGACGAATGATTTGAACATAAGACCTGAATCCATAAACCTCCAAGAAGACACAGGTACTAAGTCTCTCGACGTTGGTTTTGGCAAAGAGTCTTCAGATAGGACACCAAATGCAAAGGCAACAAAAGCAAAAATAAACAAGTGGAACAACATCAAACTGAAATCTTCCACATGGCAAAAGACACCTGCAAAAACTTAAAAGGCCACTGACCCAATAAAAAATATATCTGCGAATCATATGTGTGAGAAGAGGCTAATATCCAAAATACACACAACACTCATACAAATCAAAAAAATATATAAAAAAATGGAGGGAATATGTGCATAGATACTTTCAAAAGATGGCACACAGGTGCCAACAGACAGAAAAAGTTGTTCGACATCACTAATCATCGTCAGGGAAACATCAGTCAAACCCACAATCGGCTATCCCCTCACAACTATTGGAACAGCAAATGTCCCAGAGACAGACACCAAGTGGGGTCAAGGGTGTGCAGACGAGGAGACACTGTGCGCTGTTGGTGGGAATGGAAATCGTCGGGGACATCAGTCAAACCCACAATTGGCTATCCCCTCACAACTGTTGGAACACCAATTGTCCAGAGACAGCAGGTGGGGTCAAGGGTGTGCAGATGAGGAAGGACTGTGCACTGTTGGTGGGAATGGAAATTGTTGCAGCCACTGTGACAAACGGTATGGAGGTTCCTGAAAAAATAAAGACAACTACCACATGACCCAGTAATGGCTCTACTGAGTATTGATTTGGAGAACAAAAAAATACTGCCTCAAAAAGACAGATGCACTCCCACGTTCACTGCAGCATTATTCACAATAACCAGACATGGAAACACAGACCTTGGGGGCCTTATGCCAAGTAACTCAGACACAGAAAGACAAATACCAGATGCTCTCATGTACATTCCACGTGGAATAAACAAATACTGAACGCATAGATACTGAGAGCAGATTGGTAGGTGCCAGATTCGGGGATGGGGTGGTAGAAACGGGTGAAGGTGGTCCAAGTCTCAATGTTTGAGTGAGAAAATCCGACAGTCATGAAATGTTCTGTCCAGCATGGAGACTAAAACTAACCCCGCAGCATGGGGTATAGGTTTCCCTGCTCTTTGAAAGTACAGGGCTTCTGAGAAACCTTGCACAGCAGAAATGGTGTAAAGAAGGAATGACCATTCATTTACACGGAAAAATTAGACAGTGTGCTCAGACTCCAAGATTCCTTCTCTTTGGCTTTTCTTAGGCCTCAGGACACAAGTTTCTAACGGAGGCCCAGCATAAATGAAGATAAAGCACAGCAGAGGCTCACAGACACAATTCAAAGTGCTGGTGGCTGGATGCGGAGAGCGGTTCCCAGCGGAAGGAGCTGGTTGGGGTGCACGCCGCCTCTGTCGTGCTTCTCCCCAAAACAGATGCTGAACGCGATTCTCACTGTTCACCTTTTTTCATAAGAGGGAAATCCTCTTTAGGTCTCTTCCTCTCACTGAAGCTGGGTAATAACGTAGTTCTTTCAAGAAAGCCAAGTGTCTTACTGTGAACGTTTAAAAGCTGGGGGATACTTGTACTTGAGCATTGCTGAGGGAGGAGATGTGAAAGGTTCTCCCAGACACAAACCTCAGCAGATCCACCGGGAAAGGCACCTTCCTCAGCATGCGGAACACGGACTACCTCCTACCCCCAGAAACCCTCTCCTTCCCCTCGATCAGGACAACCCACAACAGCTGGGAGTTACCCCAATTCCTCCGTTCTCCTGCTCCTAATATCTAACTCATCAGCAAATCCTGTGAGCTCCATCTTCAAAATGGACCCAGAATAGGTCTAACCACTCCATCCAAGGCCACCTGTCTGGTCCACAGTGCCTGAGTTCCTGGAAAAGCTTCGTCATTGACCTGCCTTGCCATCTTCAACCCTCTGTCATCTGTTCTCAACACTGTAGCCACGATGGCCCAGTGAAACAGGGTCTCATGGGGTTATAGCCCTGGAATGGCTTTCTGTCGCCCTCTGTCACCTCTCTGAGGTCATGTCCTAAGCTGTCCCCTGTGGCCACAGGGCCTTCTTGCTGCTCCTGGACATATCTGGAATTCTCCTGCCCCAGAGCCTTTGCACATGCTTTCCCTTCTGTTTAGAATGCTCTTGATGTGTTCTCACTCGCCTTCTGAGAAGTCTGAATTGGAGTGACAGGGACAGAAGGTGAGGCTGTGTGTGTTGGGTGAGGCTGGTGGCCCAGAAAAAGGTTTTCTGCCAGCTCTCCACCTGTGCCTCACTTGTCCTCAGCCAGGAACTTGCACACAGCCCTCACCTGTCACAACTCTCACACAGGAGACCCACAGCCACCCCTGGAGCCCACCCTGCCCACACCCTGCTGCAGAATGCATTCAGCTCTCCTCTGGGACCCCTGTCAGCTTTACCCAGACCTGGAACTCCCCCGTCTCCTGCAAAGCTCCCGGATTCCCCCTCTTCTTGCAAAATCACACTGGCGCAAGGCTTTCATGAGAAAGCTATAATGCTAACTAATGAAAGGTTCACACCTACTTTCCCCTTCTGTTGCCTTTCTCTCCTTCTGTCCTACCTGTGCAAACTGTAACATATCAGTGGAACATGAACATGCTCTGAGATCTGAATCTTTCATTGCAGCTTTCTGAGGACTCCTTATGTGATAAGAAACTAGTGTATCTTACAACAGGGTGTTTTACAACTATCATCTATAGAACAGTACAGCCCAAATCACTACAATTTTACCTCACTCTTCATGAAGCAGAACACTTTTTCCTTTCTTCTTTTACTTAAATTCCAGTTAGTTCACATGCCATGGAATATTCGCTTCAGGGGTAGGATTTAGTGATTCCTCACCTGCATACAGTACCCAGTGCTCATCACAAGCGCCCTCCTTAATACCCCTCACCCATTTAACTCTTCCCCCCACGCCCCTGTCCTGCAGCAACACTCAGTTTGTTCTCCAAGGTTGAGTCTATTTCCTTGTTTGCCTCTCTCATCACCCCTCAACTCTGTTCATCTGTTTTCTTTCTGAAATTCCACAAGCGTGAGAGCATAGGATATTTGTCTTTCCTCACTAATTTTGCTTAGCTTAATACACTCTAGATCCATCCACATCCTTGCAAATGGTAAGATTTCATTCTTTTTGAAGCTGGGTCATATTCCATTATATATAT
>NW_024426654.1:9860-10212 GCF_017311325.1 Ursus maritimus
CCCCCACTGTGAATGAGACCCTGCCACTGAGCTGTCCAGAGATGGCCATCCTCACGGAGGATGAGGATAAAGGACAATGCCTGAGGAGACCTCATCTGTCTTTTATCTTTTCATATTTTTGACAGTGGACAAATCACTGCCTAGGAGTCCCCAACTACCTTAGTCTCATGTGTGAATGGCCAAGAGGTTTTACAAAACACTCAAGATTTTGACCTCACAAATGGCCACAACCACTTACCATAGGGATTCAACATTAAGCAAAGATACTGTTCGTTGGAAGAGAAGTCCTGCCCACTGTTGTTTTTTCACTGATATGCTCATCTTCCTTACCTCATGTTAACATAACCACCTT
>NW_024426655.1:0-916 GCF_017311325.1 Ursus maritimus
GGTCAGTCCGGCACTGGGGCTCAGGTTTCCCCAATCCCCAATGTTGCGGCACCTTGCCCCTTGGGAGGGGACCCTTGGGGACTGTCCTACGGTTAGGTTAACCCCCACGAGGCCAGCAGTCCAGATCCGCCAGCTGTGCAGTGAGCAGAGGGATTGAACGTAGTAGGGCGCAGTCGAGCGGTAGAGTGGTACCCAGCGTTTTGGCGCGGGGGGCCTTCAAAGGTCGCCAGGGGTCTGAGGATCCTGCCCTTTCTCCCGTCCTGAATGACTGGCGGCACCCTTAGCGGCCTGGGTGGTGGCGGTGAGGCATGGTGAGTCTGGCGCTTTGGCTCGGGAATCCCCAATCCCAGGTGTTTCGGTGCCAGGCCCCTAGGATGGGCCCCTTGGGGCCGACCTAGGGTTAGGTTTAGCCCGTAGGAGGCCTGCAGGCCCGATTCGCCGGCTGTGCGAAAAGCGGAGGAGCGGATTGAGGTGAGGGCCCAGGTGAGTGGGAGCATGGGCCCCAGCGTTTTGGCGCGGATGGCCTTCAAAAGTCGCTGGGTTCTCAGGAGCCCTGCCCGTTCTCCCACCCTGAATGACCTGCGATGCCCCAGCGGGTCCGGTGTTGGCGGGGTGGCAGGGTGATTCCGGTGCTGCAGGTAGGGGGTCCCCAATCCCAGGCATTGTGGCGCCAGTCCCCTTGGGAGTGGCCCCTCGGGGGCCGACCTAGGGTAGGGTCAGCCCCCAGGAGGCCGGCAGGCCCAATACACCACTGTGGGGCGAGCGGAGGGGCGGGCCGAGGTGAGGGTGCTGGTGAGCGGGAGCATGGCCACAGCGGTTTGGCTCCGGGGGCCTTGGAATGTCCCGCGGCTCTGAAAGCCCTGCCCCTTCAACCAACCTGAATGACCAGCGGCGCCCCTAGCGGCCTGGGTGACAT
>NW_024426655.1:9299-10209 GCF_017311325.1 Ursus maritimus
GATGCCTAGAAATTGTACTGTAGTTTGAGGTCAATTGTCCATCCTCTGAGTGTCAGGAATTCCATCACTTTACTTTGATGCTAGTCTGTTCTTCAAGCTGTCCTCAGAAATAAGGACGTCATCCATCTAGGGAATACTGGTTTGTGTGTGTTTTCATTTTAGGAAAGGCCTTGCTGTTCCTGAAAATATTACTGTAGAGTACCCTTTCTGGGTTTTATTGGCCATAAGTCAATCTTTTGTGAAGTATTTGTTTATAAATAGACTTTTTATGGTTGATGAGCAGTTTTTCTTTATTGACAAGTCTGTGTCAGTGTGTGTATTGCAAATCTTTACTTCCCAGCCTGCGGTTCACTTTTTCATTTTCTTATGGTCATAAGATAAGGAGAAATGTCACATTATTATGAAGTCCCACTGAATTCTTTTAAATGGTTAGTGCACCCTATGTCCTACCCCAAGATTGACAGGTTCTACGTTTTCTTTCAGAAACTGTCCAATGGGAAGCTACAATCCATCTCAATATTATAAATTGCATTTTTAATTCTAATAGGGTATTTATAGACTGTTTTGGATTTTCTATGTACACAATCGTATTATCTGTGAATAGTCACAATTATCCCCTCAATTCTTATACTTTTTGTTTCTCTTGCCTTCTAACACTGGTAGATTCTCCGATGCCACTTTGAATAGAGCAGCATTGTTTGAAGATTTTAATATACCTTTCTCAATATCTGACAGAAAAAGCAGACAAAACATTGGTAAAAATGTGACCTAATTGACATATAGGGAACATTCCATAATAAGTGCAGAATACTTTATTTTCAAGTGGTCATAGACTCTTTACCCAAATAGATCATATTTGGGGCCACGAGTCAAGTCTACATATGTTAAACCCTGAAATTAACTAGATTCT
>NW_024426656.1:0-235 GCF_017311325.1 Ursus maritimus
GCTGGGGATGGGGACCCCGAGCCCAAGTGCCGGACTCGCCCTTCTGCCCTTCAGCCACCCGAGCCTTAGGTGCCCCGCCGGTCATTCAGAGCGGGAGAACGGGCAGGTCCTCCGAGACGCCACCGACCTTCAAAGGCACCCCAAGCTAAAACGCTTGGGCTCATGCTCAGTCTCGCCAGCGCCCTTACCTCAGCCAAACCCTCCACATGCCGAACAGGCGCGGATCGGGTCTACC
>NW_024426656.1:9771-10203 GCF_017311325.1 Ursus maritimus
CCGCAACGCCGGGGATTGGGGACCCCGAGCCTCATCACCTGATTCACCCTGCTGCCCAGCCGCCACCCGGGGGCTTGGGGGTGCTGTGGTTCATTCAGGGCGGGAGAACGAGCAGGGACCTCCGAGACACAATGTCCTTCGAAGGGCCCCCGCGCCAAAACGCCCAGGCCCACGCTCCCAATCACCAGCGCCCTCACTGCGGTCCGCCACTTCACTCTCCACACAGGTTGTGAATAGGGTCTGCCGGCTTCCTGGGGGCTAAAGCTAACCCTAGGTTGGCCCCCGAGGGGCCCCTCCCAAAGGGCCTGGCATCACAACGATGGGGACCCAGAGCCGCAGCGTGGGACTCACCCTGCTGCCCCACTGCCAACGGAGCTGCTAGGGGCACCGATCTTTATTCAGGGCAGGAGAAGGGGCAGGGTCCTCTGAGCC
>NW_024426657.1:0-10201 GCF_017311325.1 Ursus maritimus
TGCTGGGTTCTGGGTCCTGTCCACCTCACAGAAGCTAACTCATATGTAAGATCCATCTCCCCATCCCCGACCTGGTTCTCTTACATAGCTGCTGGGCTATCAGCTTCATACCTCTAAACGGGAACTCTTCAGACAGATATAAGGAACCAGGTATGGTGGGGTAAAATTTCTTTTTCTGCCCTTAAAGATGGGAAGAATAAGTTAAACTTTTGTGTCTCAATTTAAAAAAAGTCTAAATTTCTTTGCATTCATTGTTCAAAATTGCTTACTTTCGGAAGATTCTTCTTAAAGGTGCTTCCTTTTTTTTTAAATTAAGACTTATTTTTTAGAGCAGTTTTAGATTCACAGCAAATTGAGGGGAAGGTACTGTCCCACATACTTCCTGCCCTCCACCCCCACATGAATAGCCTCCCTCATTGTCAACATCCCCCACTGGAGTGCTGCATTTCTTACAACTGATGAACCTACATTAACACATCATCATCACCCAAAAGCCATAGTTTACCTTGGGGTTCACTCTTGGTATTCTCCTCTCTCTGGGTTTGGACAAATGTATCCTGAAAGTATCCACCATTATAGGATCACACAAAGTATTTCCACTACCCTAAAAATCCTCTGTGCCCCCTATCTGGCAACCACGGGTCCTTTTACTGTTTCCACAGTTTTGCCTTTTCCAGAATGTCATATAGCTGGAATCCTACTATGCAAGCCTTTTCAAATCGTCTTCTTTCACGTATAATACGCATTTAAGATTCCTCGATGTCTTGTCAAGGATTGGCAGCTCATTTCTTTGAAGTGCTGAGTATTACTACCTTGTCTGTAAGTACCACAGTTCATTTATCCCTTCACCTACTAAAGGACGCCTTGGTTGCTTCTAAGTTTTGGCAGTTGTGACCAAAGCTGCTGTAGGCATCGTTGGGCAGGTTTTTTGTGGCGTAACGTTTCCACTCCTCTGGCTAATGGCAGGGAGCCCGACTGCAGGCCTCTCCAGTAAGAAGATATTTTTAGTTTTGTAGGAAATGGCCAAACTGTCTTCCAAAGTGGCTGTATGTTTTTGCATTCCCATCAGCAATAAATGAGAGTTCCTGTTGCTCCGCGTGTTCGCCAGCGTTTGGTGTCGATGTGCCTCAGTGTTTTTCATCTGTGGCATGAGGCCAACAGTGGTAACCTGTCCCCAGGAAGTGCGTGGATTTGTAATTGCTCTATCAATAAGGTCCTGATCAGTAGAATCTTCGTCATAATTATCCTCTGCATTTTTTTTGGACAGAGGCATTTCTTCCATAGTATACGTGTAGTCTCTATTTAACCTCTTTCGTATTGCTTTTGCGATTAAGTCGGCTTTATGGTTTTATGATTATGAATAGGCTGCAACCATCATTCTTGTACACATGCCTTTGGCCCCCTGTGCAGGTATTTCTATAGTGCACAGAGCTGGAAGAGCAAGTACTATATTACAATATTCATAGGCTTCTAATTTTAGGAAATCCTGCAAATTTGTCTTCCACAGAAACAGTACCAAATATATTCCCATTTATTTCCCACCCTATCCATGTCCCTTTCTTCGTTTCCTTGTCAAGGGAACCATCTCTCTGAACCTCTCTCTATGATATTCTGATAAGGGAAATGGTGCCCTCCTGACTTAACTAAAGGGCAGGTACAACAGAGGGACATCGTGAACAGTACACAGAGACATTCTGCTGCATATGTTGGACAGCTAACCTTTCAGCGTGCAGTCATTGAATACAGAGTCCTCCAATCACTGTCATTGTTTTCTGTAGTCAGCTGAGTCCGGGGCAGCCTGCTCAGAGTGATGGCTTTGCTTCCAGCCAAGTAGCTTACCCAAGGGGAGAAAAATCTCTCTGGCTGTAGATGGTTTTTCTCTTTTTGAAAAATAAATCTTGGGGGCACCTGGCTGGCTCAGTTGGAACAGCATGCGACTCTTGATCTCAGGATCATGAGTTTGAGCCCCATGTTGGCTGTAGAGATTGCTTAATGAAGTAAAATTAAAAAAATTAAAATAAACGTTGGTTTTGCTTTTATTTGATGAAAACAATCTGTATGGCTTATTCTCCTTGCTATGCAATGGTGAGTTGGCATGCAGATAACTGACCGTTTTGGTTTTTGCTATGTCCACACAAATTAGCCCTTCTGAGACCTCTCACTGGTGCCAATAGAATCCTGCCCTCTGCCGGCTCCTCCTGCACACCTGGACCGTTAATGCTATTGGCTCAGTTCTTCTTTTGAATCTCGTGAGCAGAAAGTGAACTCTTTGCCTTTTACCCAGTAAGTAGGGTGATTGGAAAACTCTTTTCTCTCTCTCTCTCTCTCACTGTGCATCGCTATTTTCTCCTATCAGCAGGCATCGGTGTGTAATTGTGGTTTAATTTTATGAAGGAAATTCCTGGGGCTAATCTCTGATGAGTGGTAGTTGACAGGGACCTCTTCCCTGTTAGGTCATAGATGACAACGAATCTAGCGTGTGAGATTTTTTGATTGTCTGTTGTCCTGAGGACTCTGGTCGGTATTTTCAGGTTTTTACTTGGGGAATGCTATTGCTTGCTGGGTTCACGTATATATTCTGTATATTGTGGGTATGTGGGTGGTGCTGTGCATATTCTTACATGTTCTCTTGACTCTCTGCTAAAGTTCAACAGAGCAATTTGTTGTTTTCCGTGTTCAAAATCATATGTCTTCCTGTTGTGCACTGCATGGCTTCTCAGATCTTCTCACACTTCATTCCTAGTCACACATTGATTTGTTTTGTTTTGCGTGGTGCTCGCTTTTCATCACAGCAACCACCAACATCCAGCTTTGTGAAGAAACAATACCATGTAAAGAATGTAACATAATCTAATGTTCATGAATTTTACTGTATGTAAATTACATCTCTATAAACCTGACTTAAAAAAAAATTAAAAAGACTGACAACCCCAAATGCTGATGGGATGAGGAGCTCTGGAGATGCTTAATTCTGGAAAGAGTAAAAATAAATTCCAAAACTGTTGGAAAAAAATTTGGCAGTGTCAACTGAGGGTCATGCATTCATGGTTATATACTGTGGCCCAGAAATTCTGCTTTTAGCTACGTGCCTTAGTCCTGTGCTGTCCAAATGAGAATTCAAGCCCCATGCAACTCCTGAACACCTGAAATGTTGTTCGTATCACATGTTGCAATGATAATAGTTTTGATAAAGTAGGTCTAGTACAATATTAAAATAGATTTCATCTCTTTCATTTTACTTTTTAAAATGTATCTACTATGGGGAACCTGGGTGGCTCAGTGATTTAAGTGTCTGCCTTCAGCTCAGGTCACGATCCCAGAGTCCTGGGATGAAGCCCTACGTCAGAGCCTACTTCTCCTTCTCCCCCACTTGTGCTCTCTAGCTCTCTGTCTCTCAAATAAATAAATAAATAAATAAAATCATTAAAAAAAATGTATCTCCTAGAAAAATTAGAATTATATGTGACTGGCATTTATTTCCATTAAAACGGGCTGTCCTAGAGAAATGTGTATGTCCACTAAAAGACATATAAAAGAATGTTCCTATCCATTCAAAACATCCTAAGCTGGAACCAACTCAAATGCCCAAGAGCAGAATAAATATATTGACACATAATTCATGCAAGGAATATGGAAACAAGAACGGCATGGAAAACATGGATAAATTTCACAGACATGATGTTGAGTGAAAGAAATCAGACCAATACCTCTCTCCCCACCCCAAAATACCAGTATATGCTTTATGATTCAACGTATGTGAAAGTAAAGGCCAAGAAAAATTATATTGATAGAGTGGGGGGTTGCTGTGGATGGAGATGACTCTGTGAGCTCTTGGGTGGGAAAAGTCATGGGGAAGATTTCTGTGGCAGGTAAAGTTCGGTACTTCAGTTGGTCCTGCATCAGGTCTTATTCAGGTTGGCTTACATTGGTAAAGGTTTTTAATGGTTCACATTTTGTACTTTATATTTAGTAGGCCTTGGTTTGAAAAAGTTTAAAGCCACTTGGCTATGGTAGAGTGGAGAAGTTGATACTTCTTCTGGTTTGGCCGAGGCAGGAAGGCAAAGTAAGTTGACGCTATTACTGTGATATTTTGCCGTCCTCGGATTTTTGGCTTTCCTCTGCTATGTAATTACTTCTGTGTTGCTCACAACCGGCACCTTAGGCTGATATCCAGCTGTTAAAGTGTGTCAAGGAGAGAGAGCAAAGTGCGATTATCAAGTCTGCTCGCTTCAGAATAATTATGACTCAACAGGGGTGGTGGTGAAGTTGAGAAATGCTGATGGAGAAAGTAGTTCAGTTAGGCTTAATTAAGAGATGCCAAAGGAAGGGCCTTGGCAGGTATCACACAAAGAAAGTCGGGGTGTGGGCGGGGAGTCACCACATTCATCCCACAACTAAACTTTCAAGAACTTTTGGGAGCATCCACAAATAGCCTAAACTATTGACCTGGTGAGGTAGGCAGCTTCACCAGAATGAAGTGTCCAGACTGGCTGTTTGCTGGCTTCCAGCTCATCCATTTACCAAGGAAAGGAAAAACAAAAACAAAAACAAACTATTCTCAAGCCTTCTGTGGGTTTTTTCTTTCTCCTGTCTTTTCTGTCTCTTTTATAAATCCTGTTTTTCTCTTTGTTTAATGACAACATTCTTATAACTGTTCCCATTTCTATAAGTCGACAGTGAGTGAGATACCTCATTCAGAATCTCTTTACTACTGATATTGAAATATGATTTTCATATTAACCTCTGTTACACATCGTAGCTAGCTTGGAAATATGTTCGGGGGTGGAGGGGCCTCTGTGGAAAATGGAGCCCTTGGACCATCTGAAGACAGGTCCTTTCTAGTCCTTAAATAAAGCCAATTCCCAGTTAGTGTTCAGTCAGCACACCCGTTGTCCTTTGCTCTGTGTCACTCTCCACTCTGGTCCTTTGTGTCCCACCCTCAGCTTCTGGTGGATCTAGGCGAATTGTTGTGTTTTCCCTTTGTTCTAGGATGCTCTTTCACTCTGGACAGACTTGGGGAATGAAGGGTATTGGCATCCAGAGTCAAAGCCCCTAAGGGGCCAGAGCTTTGCTGGGCTTGGCCTTCTGGCTCCCATGAAAGGTCAAAGCCTCGCCATCACCATTTAAGTCCTACCTCAGAACTTTGTCTTTACTCTTGAATGACCAGAAAGGCCATTGCTTCTGTGACTTCTATTCTTGTTCCGCAGTCTTGTCTGTGCTATAGAAAAATTAGCTTTGCAAAATTCAGTAAAAACACTGCTCTTGGGAATCAAATGTAGTGTCCTGGGGGATGGGAAAAAAATCCTACCAGAGACCCACAGTGGCTGACACGACTCTCTCATTCCTGCATCACCTAATCCACACAGAGACTGTGGGGCTCTATGTGGCCTCCTGCCAGCCAGAGCCTGGAGTCATGCTCTTGTCCTAGGAAGTTCAAAAAGAAGGAAACTTCTACAATGTACAACATTGGGCCAACAGAGTGCTTCAGCAACTCTGGGGCAAAGACGTGAAGCCACCACCTGTGTAGAGCCCCATGACCAGCCAAGGGACTGAGATCCTTTCTGTGAGAGCAGGCCTGGCTGAGGCTCCCATTCGTTCACTTGGGGAAGGTGTGTGGATCCGAGGAGGAAGCAGAGGCAGCAGGAGAGATGGCCCCTGGGGTTGAACTGACACTCAGCAGTATCTAGGCAGCTGAAGAAAGCCATTCAGAATTGTTATTAGGGGCGCCTGGGTGGCACAGTGGGTTAAGCATCAGACTCTTGGTTTTGGCTCATAATCTCATAATCTCTTTTGGTCATAATCTCAGGGTCGTGAATTGTTGGGCTCTGCACTCAGCACAGTCCGCTTAAGATTCTCCTTCCCTCTCCCTCTGCCCCTCCCCCGCCACGCTCCTGTGTGTGCACTCTCTCTCTCTCAGATAAATCTTAGAAAAAAGAAGTGTTATTAAAAGTGAGGTGTCATTAATCTGTTTACTGCTACAGAGAAATAAAGCAGACGATGAGTTAGTCAGCTTCACCAGACGTGGGTGATGGTTGTTCTCTAACCTGCGCTATCCTGTACTGGGCCACTGGCCACGTGTAGCGTTGAACTTAATTATGGAGTTCAAGAAACAAATGTGAAAATTCAGTTTCTCCAGCACTAGCCACATTTCAAGCATTCAATTGCCATACATGCCCAGTGGCCTCTGCGTCTGAAACACATTTGGCTCATTCATCTGGCACATCAGTTACACATAAGATGTGTTTATTTCAAGGTTCTGATTCTTCAGCATTAGATTCATTTTAGTCCTTCTAGTACATCCCTGGCACCAGTAGCTCCTGTGTCTGTACTGATCTCCGGCTTTCCCTGAGCTTTAAAGGAGAGGAGGCGTTCCTGTTTTCCCTTGGTTGGTAAAGAGGAACCATTCCATGCCCTGGCTACTGCAGGGCAGTGTAACCAGGCATGACCAGGGTTTTCTTGCATCGATTATTCTAGCCCCAGCCTTGCTCTAGGTTACTCTAAAGGCGGCTCCTGCCCACGCCTCACAGGAACGGCGGGAGGCTCCCGGCCTGCTTGTTGTTATTAACCATAACAACACAACTTTTCCTTTATGTAATTTTAGAGTTACATCCTGTTTGTGGCAGTTCCTGGCATTTCCGTTGAATGCTGATGTACAATCAATTTTTAAAATAAATTGACTGTGGAAAAGTTGTAAATCAAAGGATGGAAAATATTAGCTAATGGATGATAAAGGCACATGGATGTGGCCAAATATGGAAGTGCTGTGTTCATTAATGAACTTTGAGAAGCATGATTCTGTCTCATTTTTATGGGCTAGCCTCCCTTCCCCTTGTCACTCCAGGAGCACTCCTTTTGCCCTAGGTCAGGTAGGCAAGAATACTCAGCTGTCTGTCTCCTCTGCACTTTGAACACAAAAGACACAGTCAACCTTTTTCTTTTCCTTTTCTTTCTCTTCTCTTCCCTTCCCTTTCCTTTCCATTTCTTTTCTTCTTTCATTCTCTCTTTCTAGCCTCTCTGGGGAACTTCCTTGTTCAGACCATTAAGAAGAATCAAAATTTCATAAATACTTCTGGTTGGGAGATGGGGCTGCATGATCCCTGAAGCCATGAAGACTGTTTCTGGGGAGACTAAATCGTTTCGTGTGCTCTTTCTCCTTTATTTCATCAGTTAGTTCTCAATGTTTTGTAGGCTTTACTTTGAATCTTCTATCTCTCTCTCTTTTCAAATCATTGAGGTTGAGCAAGAAGGAGGAGACGGAAATTTTGGCGAAGTCTTCTCAGTTAGCACCAGCATGATGGCCAAGCGCAGGGGCTCGGGAGGCAGACGGCCTGGCTGAGTGCTGGCTCTCACCACCGCCGGGCTGGGGCCCTTGACAAGTCAGCTCAGCCTTTCAGCGCCCGAGTGTTCTCATCTGCAACAAGGGTGGTCATAACCTACAGTATCTCGGGGTGGTTATGTGGACTAGAGGCGCTATACACGGTACAGCACCGAGGAACTGTGTGCCGGTCACACACCGAAGCTCTGAGAAAGCTGTTAGTAGTATGATAATTAAGACTTTGGTTTCCGCTTCTAACTGTACCACTGCTGGCTTTCGACGTTCCTCAGAATAAAGGAGGAGTGTTAACTGGTTTGTTTGTCCTCTTCTCCGTATTAGTGACCAGCACCTGGAAAACTGGTTACTTGTTAATTTTTGTGGTGATTTCACTGAGTGGAGATAGCGCAGCAGGGGACTGGATCCAACTTCATTAAATCCTTGCACCTTGGACGGGCATGATGATTGTTCAGCTCATGGTAGACAGTCTTTTGCACATGCTTCTAGCAAGAGCTTTTAATATCCAGTCAGACTTACTCCAAGTATTGTAAGAAAACGTCAAGTATGCACTAGTGATCCCCCCCCCCCGTTTTTAAGGAAAGAAAAGTAAATATAATTTATCTGGAAGTTGTAGATTTCATCTTTCAGTGATGATGGAGTATTTGTAGTAAACCAGCATTCACCCTAAAAAGAAAATCTGAACTGAAGAATTCTGTTGGAAGTCTTTGGAGAGCTATCAGTTCAGCTGGAGAGAAGAGAAGAGGGAAGAGAATGAATGAATGGAATGAAACTAATTTTCTACCTTTTCCCCCTCGGGGCATTTGCCAGTTCTTGGCAGGAACAGGAGATTGAGAAGCTGGAGAGCAGACTCTGACAAGAGTCAGAGAAAACAGCAACACATTAAGAAATGTCATAGGCCTGGACAGAGAAAGAGGAGGAGGAGGTACGACGTGTGGAGCTGTCCAAGGATTCAGACTTGAGGAGCCAGGATCCTGGAGTGGGGTAAGTGACCTGGTTGCTTGGGACAGAATTTCCCCTCGATACATTTGCAAATTAAGCTATGTGCACATAAGAGGCTATGAAGGCAAGCCGAGTGTGGCTGAAAGAGAGGGGACTTTTCAGCCCTACCATGGTGCTGAGGAGATACAAACTGAAGTTCAGGATTCACCGAAGAGGAGGGGCCCGAGGCAACATGCCAAGGTCTCAGGTGGGAGCCCAGCCCTCTGCAGCGCAGCAGTGTGAGCAAACTAGCTGTGGACGGAGGCTTCCCATGAGCGCACACAAACTGCAAAGCAGCTTAGTCAGGGATTGGACGTGGTCTGTTCCTCTGCTGCCTGCTGGGGGAGAGGGTGAATAATCTTCAGAGAAACATCATCCAAACAGGCTGTCATTCTTCACACAACAGGTTCATCATTCAATCACAATATTCTAGGAATGTCAGGGAAGAGAGAAAAGAGAGAGGGGAAAAAAAGCAAAGCATTGAAATTGATTCACGGGTGATTGAGATATCGAGTTATGAGATGGGAACTTAAAGTGCTAGGTCTTAGGGGCATCGGCCTGGCTCAGCCGGTAGAACATGTGACTCTTGATCTTGGGCTTGTGAGTTCAAGGCCCATGTTGGGTGTAGAGGTGACTTAAATTACTTAAAAGTTACTCACAATTACTTTAAGAAGATAAAGTGGTATGATTCAGCTGTCCAGAAAATAGATGACAAGATAAAAATTTTCATCAGAGAAATAGAATCAATTTTAAAAATCAGATGAAAATTGTAGAAATAAATTATATAATCGTTGGCATTTTAAAAAGCCAGCAGGTGAGTTTCATAGTAGTTTGGAAGAGAGAGTATTAACCTGGAAATATGTAAGTAGAAAGAAACTCTCCAGACTTAAGCATAGAGAGCTAAAAGCAAGAGAAATTGAGAATAGAGTGTAACAAAGATATGGGCTGTGTCCTGAAGGCCTAACACACGTGTAATTAAAGTCTCAGAGGTTGGAGGAGCCAGAGAGCGGGGCAGAAACTCTATTGAAAGATATTACAGTTAAGGAAAAATCATGGTGATCTATCCAACCACATGTGCAAGAAGGTCAATGAACTTCAAGCCAGATAAGGACAAAAAAGGCACACCCCCAAACTGCTGAACACCAAAGACAAATGAAAACAATCATAGCGGCACCCAGATGGGGGGGGGGGCGAATTCCCATTACGTTGTCCAAAGATTGGGAGCTGAATTCTCAGCAAAAACAATGAAAAAGAAGACCTCAGGGAAGGACTAGAGCAAGATCATTTCCAACCTACTAGGTGCTGCTAATCCCTGGCCAAATATCTTTCAAGAGGAAGGGAAGACCTTACCATGTAAGCAGCTGACCCTAACTAAAGGAAATGCAAAAGGTAACTCTTCAGGCGGAAGTTAAATGGCCACAAGGGAAATGTGGAAAATGAAGGTAGGAATGAAGAGCAATGATGGCTAGGTTAAATATGTGGCCAAGTCAAATAAATATCACTATCCAAACAATAATGTCTATGAATTCAAAATGTATGTTCAAATAAAATTAATGCCACACACTCGATAATGAGAAGGCGGGTAAATGGGATTGAGAGGTTCCAGATTCTAGCATTGTCTAGGACATGTAGAAGGTTCTAATGTATCAGCTTTTTGCATAGGTTTTATAGAATACATGAAAGTAATTTATTTGTGTACATATGAAGCAAATATTGAACTAAATATTTAGTGTAATGTTTATTGAATTGAACAGAACTAAAATAAGTAATCTTTTTGAGAATTCTCAGGTTTTAAAAACTAACTTTACTTTTGCATGGAATATTCTGTATGTATGTGTTAGGTTCACCCGGTCTGATCTGTCATTCAAAGACACTGTTAATTTATGTTTG
>NW_024426658.1:0-925 GCF_017311325.1 Ursus maritimus
AACAAAATGAATGATAAAAATCATATGATCATCTCGATAGACGCACAAAAAAATTGACAAAATTCAACATTCACTCATGATAAAAACTCTCAAAAACAGCAGGTACAGAGGATAGAGGAATCATATCTCAACATAACCAAGGCCATATATGACAAACCCAGAGCTAACATTATACTCATTGGTAAAAAGCTGAAAACTTTTCCCCTAAGATCAAGAACAAGACAAGGATGTAGTGTCTACTCTCACCACTTTATTCAACACAAAACTGGAAGGCCTTACCACAGCATTCAAGATAAGTAAAAGAAATAAAAGACATCCAAAATGGTAAGGAAGAAGTAAAACAGTCATTATTTGTAGATGACATAATACCATATATAAAACCTAAAGACTCCACCAAAAACCTATTAGAAATAATAAGTGAATTCAGGGGCGTCTGGGTGGTTCAGCTGGCAAAGCATCCGACTCTTGGCATCAGCTCAGGTCATGATCTCAGGGTCATGAGATGGAGCCCTGCATTCGGCTCCACACTCAGTGTGGAATCTGCTTGAGATGCTCTCCCTCCTCCCATTTCCCTCAGCCCTATGTGGTCTCTCTCTAAAATCAAAAAAGGAAAGAAAGAATAAGCGAATTCAGTAAGATACGGGATACAAAATTAACATACAGACATCTGCTGCATTTCTACACACTAATAATGAACTAGCAGAAAGAGAATCAAGGAAACAATACCATTTACAGTTTTATCAAAAAGAATAAAATACGTAAAAACAAATTTAACCAAGGAAGTGAAAGACTCATACCCTGAAAACCATGAGACATTTGATGAAAGAAATTTAAGATGACACAAATAAATGGAAAGATAGACCGTGTTCACAGATGGGAAGAATTAGTATTGTTAAAATGTCCATACTATCCAAAGCAATCTACA
>NW_024426658.1:9032-10150 GCF_017311325.1 Ursus maritimus
AGCTTTCTTAATAACATTTCTAATAATTAGTGAACAGGAAGAGTTGCGGAAAGCATCTTTGGACTAGAGTCAAGACGGCATTCCTTGCCACTGCCAATCTGGACCACGTATCAGAACCCTGTCAGTGTCTTAGACAATAGAAAACAGTCCAAAATCTATACCAGATTGTTTGAGGAAAAGCGTAGGGTACAATATGCTTCTAAATAAACACATTATGGAAGCTGTCTTTAGATCCTTCTATCATTAAGGGTAGCTGCTTGTTATCTCTCCCCCTAAACGGTGTCTTCCCTGCCCTACAGCTCAGAATCTGGGCACTTGGACTGAGTATTACAGTAGAATGCTCCTGAGAAACACCAGGTCCTGCCTGTGATCTTCCCCTCGACAGAGGTGGCCCTTTTTTATGAAGTCACTCCCTCCTTTTACCTAATAAAACACGGTCTGCATTACACACCAGGTCCTGCCTGTGATCTTCCCCTCGACAGAGGTGGCCCTTTTTTATGAAGTCAGACTCCTTTTACACCTAATAAAACACGGTCTGCACGACTTACACACCAAAGTACAAATTCTACAGCGTGTGAATCTTCGTTCTGTCAACAACGCAGAAACCACATCCTTCAGGCAATCAATAATCACCCCAATTCATCACCACGCCAGCCTGGAAAAACTGATTTCTGAAGTAATCATTTATTCAAGCTTTATCTCGGAAAAAGCCAGATTAGGAGAAGGCCATACACCTGGGCTGTATCATTCTGAGACCCCAACCCTGGGTTGCATTTTTGCCCATGGCTTTCAGGGAATTCAATAATAGTTATGCATACCCAATCATTTTAATCCTCTTTTACTCTGTTGCTGTTTATTGCCCTCTACAGCACATTTCCCTCAGAACCACGGAGTGAAAATGAAAGCAGTGCTTGTCCTCCCATGAGACAAGGATAGTTCTGTCACAGCTTTGTCATGGCTACTAAAAAATCCAAGTTCAAACATCAACGTCCTAAACTAGGACCGTGTACAATGTTATGGTATATATATATTTCCATCTTCTTCTTTACAATTTGATTTTTTACCTTGGTTGTTGTCTTATTTTACGTATGCTTTCCTGGTTAAGTCTCAAAGACTTC
>NW_024426659.1:0-6089 GCF_017311325.1 Ursus maritimus
TTGCCTGGTTTGGGGATCAAAGTAATGCTGGCCTCATAGAAGGAGTTTGGAAGTTTTCCATCCATTTCTATTTTTGGAAACAGCTTCAGGAGAATAGGTATTATTTCTTCTTTAAATGTTTGGTGGAGTTCCCCCTGGAAAACCATCTGGCCCTGGACTCCTGTTTTTGGGGGAGTTTTTTGATTACTGTTTCAATTTCCTTGCTGGTTATTGGTCTGTTCAGATTTTCTATTTCTTCCTGTTTCCGTTTTGGTAGTTTATAAGTCTCTAAGAATGCATCCATTTCTCCCAGATTGCCTAATTTGTTGGCATATAGTTGCTCATAATATGTTCTTTTTCTATACATTCTATATTTTTATTATAATAATATTTTTTATTATGCTAGTCACCAGACAGTACATCCCTGGCTTTTGATGTAAAGTTCAATGATTCATTAGTTGCGTAACACCCAGTGCACCATGCAATATGTGCCCTCCTTACTACCCAACACCAGCCTATCCCATTCCCCACCCCCCTCCCCTCTGAAGCCCTCAGTTTGTTTCTCAGAGTCCATAGTCTCTCATGCTTCATTCCCCTTTCTGATTACCCCCCCTTTCTTTATCCCTTTCTTCTCCTACTGATCTTCCTAGTTCTTATGGTCCATAGATGAGAGAAACCATATGATAATTGTCTTTCTCTGCTTGACTTATTTCACTTAGCATTATCTCCTCCAGTGCCGTCCATGTTGCAGCAAATGTTGAGGAATCACTCTTTTTGATAGCTGAGTAATATTCCATTGTATATATGGACCACAACTTCTTAACCCAGTTATCTGTTGAAGGGCGTCTCGGCTCCTTCCACAATTTAGCTATTGTGGACAATGCTGCTATGAACATTGGGGTGCATATGGCCCTTCTCTTCACTACGTCTGTATCTTTGGGGTAAATACCCAGTAGTGCAATGGCTGGATCATAGGGTAGCTGTATTTTTAACTTTTTAAGGGACCTCCACTCTGTTTTCCAGAGTGACTGTACCAACTTGCATTCCCACCAACAATGTAGGAGGGATCCCCTTTCTCCACATCCTCTCCAACAACTGTTGTTTCTTGCCTTGTCAATTATTGCAATTCTAACTGGCGTAAGGTGGTATCTTAGTGTGGTTTTGATTTGAATTTCCCTGATGGCTAATGATTTTGAACATTTTTTCATGTGTCTGTTAGCCATTTGTATGTCATCATTGGAAAAGTGTCTGTTCATATCTTCTGCCCATTTTATGATTTGTTTATTTGTTTCTCGTGTATTAAGTTTGAGAAGTTCTTTTTAGATCTTGCATACCAGTCTTTTATCTGTAGTATCATTTTCAAATACATTCTCCCATTCCGTGGGCTGCCTCTTAGTTTTTCTGACTGTTTCCTTGGCTGTGCAGAAACTTTTAATCTTGATGAAGTCCCATAAATTCATTTTATCTTTTGTTTCTCTTGCCTTTGGGGATGTATCATGAAAAAGGTTGCTTTGGCCGATGTCGTAGAGGTTGCTGCCTATGTTCTCCTCTAGAATTTTGATGGATTCCTGTCTCACATCGAGGTCTTTCATCCATTTGGAGTTTATTTTTGTGTATGGTGTGAGATAGTGGTCAAGTTTCATTCTCTTGCATGTAGCTGTCCAATTTTCCCAGCACCATTTATTGAAGAGACTGTCTTTTTCCCACCGGATGTTTTTTCCTGCTTTATCAAATATTAGTTGCCCAAAGAGCCGAGGGTCCATTTCTGGGCTCTCTATTCTGTTCCATTGGTCTATGTGTCTGTTTTTGTGCCAGTACCATGCTGTCTTTGTGATCACAGCTTTGTAGTACAGCTCGAAATCCGGCATTGTGATGCCCCCAGCTTTGTTTTTCCTTTTCAACAGTTCCTTGGAGATTCGGGGCCTTTTCTGTTTCCATACAAATTTAAGGACTGTTTGTTCCAGTTCTTTGAAAAATGTCATTGGTATTTTGATCGGGATAGCATTGAAAGTGTAGATTGCTCTGGGTAGCATGGACATTTTAACTATGTTAATTCTTCCGATTCATGAGCATGGAATATCTTTCCATCTTTTTATGTCTTCCTCAATGTCTTTCAAGAGTGATTTATAGTTTCTAGAATATAGGTCCTTTACGTCTCTGGTTAAGTTAATTCCAAGGTAACGTATGGTTTTTGGTGCTATTGTAAATGGGATGGATTCCCTAATTTCTCTTTCTTCGGTCTCGTTATTCGTGTATAGAAATGCAACTGATTTCTGAGCATTTATTTTGTATCCTGCCACGTTACTGAATTGCTCTATAACTTCTAATAGTTTGGGAGTGGCTTCTTTTGGGTTTTCCATATAGAGTATCATGTCATCTGCAAAGAGAGACATTTTGACTTCTTCTTTGCCAATTTGAATACCTTTGATCCCTTTTTGTCGTCTGATTGCTGTTGCAAGGACTTCTAGTACTATGTTGAATAATAGTGGCGAGAGTGGGCATCCTTGTCGTGTTCCTGATCTTAAGGGAAAGGCTTCCAGCTTTTCCCCATTGAGAATAATATTTGCAGTAGGCTTTTCATAGATGGCTTTTATGAGATTGAGAAATGTACCTTCTATTCCTACACTCTGAAGGGTTTTAATCAGGAAAGGATGCTGTATTTTGTCAAATGCTTTTTCGGCATCGATTGAGAGGATCATATGGTTCCTGAGTCTTTTCTTGTTGATATGATGTATCACGCTGATTGATTTGCGAATATTGAACCACGCTTGCATCCCAGGTATGAATCCCACTTGATCGTGATGGATAATCCTTTTAATGTACTGTTGGATTCTATTAGCAAGTATCTTGTTGAGGATTTTGGCGTCCATATTCATTAGGGAAATCGGTCTGTAATTCTCCTTTTTGAGGGGGTCTTTGCCTGGTTTGGGGATCAAGGTAATATTGGCCTCATAGAATGAGTTTGGTAGCTTTCCTTCTGTTTCTATTTTTTGAAATAGCTTTAGGAGAATAGGTATTATTTCTTCTTTGAATGTTTGGTAGAATTCCCCAGGAAAACCGTCCGGGCCTGGAGTTTTGTTATTTGGAAGGTTGTTTATCACTGACTCAATTTCTTCATAATTAATTGGCCTGTTTAAGGAATCAATTTCTTCCGGTTTCAATCTTGGTAGTTTATAGGTTTCCAGGAAGGATTCCATCTCTTCCAGATTGCTTAGTTTATTGGCATATAGCTGTTGATAAAAATTTCTAATAATCCTTCCAATTTCAATGGTGTTCGTCGTGACCTCTCCTTTTTCATTCATAATTTTAATAATCTGGGTCCTTTCTCTTTTCTTTTGGATAAGTCTTGCCAGTGGTCTGTCAATTTTATTGATTCTCTCAAAGAACCAGCTTCTAGTCCTGTTGATCTGCTCTACTGTACTTCTGGTTTCTGCTTGATTGATTTCAGCTCTAATTTTGGTCAACTGCTTCCTCGTGCGTGGATTAGGCCTGTCCCTCTGTTGCTGTTCCAGCTTCTTGAGGTGAGAATATAAAAACTGCATTTTAGATTTTTCTATTCTTTTGAGTGAGGCTTGGATGGCTATGTATTTCCCCCTTAGGACTGCCTTTGCAGTATCCCATAGGTTTTGGACTGTTGTATTTTCATTCTCATTGGTCTCCATAAATTGTTTAATTTGATTTTTGATTTCCTGGTTTATCGAGTCATTCCTGAGCAGGATGGTTCTTAGTCTCCAAGTGTTTGAGTTTCTTCCAAATTTTTCCTTGTGGTTGAGTTCCAATTTCAGAGCGTTGTGGTCTGAGAATATGCAGGGGATAATTTCAATCTTTTGGTATCGGTTGAGACCTGTTTTGTGTCCCAGAACATGGTCTATTCTTGAGAATGTTCCATGGGCATTAGAATAGAATGAGTATTCTTTGGTTCTGGGGTGTAGTGTTCTATATATATCTATGAGGTCCAACTCGTCGAGTATGGCATTCAAAGCCTTTGATTCTTTGCTTAGTTTTTGCCAGGGTGTTCTGTCTATTTCTGAGAGTGGAGTGTTGAGGTCCCCTACTATTAATGTATTTTTATTTATATGTCTCTTTATTCTGGTTAAGAGTTGGCTTGTGTATCTTGCTGCTCCCCTGTTGGGGGCATATATATTTATAATTGTCATATCCACTTGTTGAATACTTCCCTTAAGAATAATATAGTGCCCTTCTGCATCTCTAACTATAGTCTGTAGTTTAAAATCCAATTTATCTGATATGAGAATTGCTACCCCAGCTTTCTTTTGAGGTCCATTTGCGTGAAAGATGGTACTCCATCCCCTTACTCTCAGTCTGAATGCATCTTTGGGTTCGAAATGAGTCTCTTGTAGACAGCAAATGGATGGGTCATTTCTTTTTATCCAATCTGCAACCCTGTGGCGTTTTATGGGATGGTTCAAACCATTTACATTAAGACTGATTACTGAGAGATATGATTTTAATGTTGCCATGTTGCCAGTAAAGTCTTTGTTTGTATTGGCTGTGACTTTCTGTTCTGTATCACTCTTGGGGCCTTTTTACTTTTATAGAACCCCCCGTAATATCTCCTGTAGGGCTGGTTTCGTGGTTACAAAATTGGTTAGTGACTGGCGATTCTGAAATGTCTTTATTTCTCCATCAATTCTGAATGACAGCCTTGCTGGATAAAGGATCCTTGGCTGCATGTTTTTCTCTGAAAGAGCTTTAAATATGCTCCCCCAACCCTTTCTCTCATTCCAGGTCTGTGTAGACAGGTCTGACGTAATTCTGATGCTTTTGCCTTGGTACGTGAGAAATTTCTTTGCCCTGGCCGCTTTCAATACTGTATCCTTGCATCTAATATTTGCGAATTGCACTATGACGTGACGTGGCGTAGGTTTGTCGTGGTTGAGCTTGGGAGGGGTCCTCTCTGCCTCTTGGACACGAATGTTTGTTTCCCTTGCTAGATTAGGGAAGTTTTCAGCTACAATTTGTTCAAATATCTCTTCTAGACCTCTGTTTTTCTCCACCCCCTCGGGGATGCCGATGATTCTAACATTGGATCGTTTCATTGAGTCAGTAATCTCCCGTAACCTACATTCGTGGGCGTGGATTTTTTTAAGACCATCTTCTATTTTCATTTTTTCCTCTATTAACCCATCCTCCAATTCACTAACCCGTTCCTCTGCTTCTGCGACCCTGGCCGTCAGAGCCTCTAGTTTTGCCTGCATTTGGCTCATAGAATTTTTAATTTCTGTCAGATTCGCTCTCATTTCTGTCCTTAGGGATTCTATATTCTCAGTAACCTTTTCGTTAATAGTTTTTTCAATTCTACTCATCATTTTGACCATCGTTACTCTGAATTCCATTTCTGATAATTTGGTTACATCCATATCCATTATTTCTGTGGCAGAGGCCACAGAATCACTGTCTTTTCTTTGCTGGGGGGGGCTTCTCCTTCTTGTCATTCTGATGAAGAGAGGTTGCGGGGTTTCCAGAGCCCAAATTATTGACTGGGTCCCAGGCCGTGCCCCTTGTTTTATAGGGATCTTAGGGATGTGGGCTTCTTCTTTAAAGATTTTATTTATTTATTTATGTGGCAGCCAACCAGCGAGAGAGGGAACAGAAGCAGGGGAGTGGGAGAGGAAGAAGCAGGCTCCCAGCGGAGGAGCCCGATGAGGGACTCCTTTCCGGAACGCCGGGATCACGCCCTAAGCCGAAGGCAGGCGCTCAATGACTGCGCCACCCAGGCGCCCGGGTTGTGGGCTTCTTGATTTTTCAGCCTGCCTTCTGTGTTCTGGGGGAGGGGCCTGCCGCGCCAATACTCAGGCAACCCTGTTTGGGTAGAGTCTCCGTGTCCCCTGCGAGGGAGGATGGGGATGGGCACTCTCTGAGCCGGTATTTCCAGGCTTTTGTTCTCTGGCGGCTTTCCCTGGCGGTTTGCTGTGCCTCTTCTGAGAGTCAGAGCAGCAGCGGCCAAATTTCAGCCTCTGTCACGGAACAGAAGGATTGCGGCCCGTTCTCTACTAATGTTCTGGCCACTTTAACTCTGTTTCTGTTGGTGCTGCTCAACCCTGCAGCGTCCCGGGATGTGCGCCCCACACCCGGCGTCCCAGCCCTCA
>NW_024426659.1:8558-10144 GCF_017311325.1 Ursus maritimus
CACATACGTGATCTATTTCCAATTTTTTTTCTAAAGAAAAAAAAAAGAGTCCCAGAAAATTTGCATTAAATTTTAAGTTCCTTAGCCAAAGCAATCTTAAAAAAGAAAAACCAAGCTAGAGGCATCGCAATTCCAGATTTCAAGATATAGTACAAGGTATTAGTAATCAAAATCATATGGTACTGCCACAAAAATAGGCACTTAGATCAATGGAACAGAATAGAGAGCCCAGAAGAAAACTCATGATTATATGGTCAATTCTTCTATGAGGCAAGAATATACAATAGGGAAAAGACAGTCTCCTCAATAAATGATGCTGAGAAAATTGGACAGCTACGTGGAAAAGAATGAAATTGAAACACTTTCTTAAACCACACATAAAACTAAACTCAAAATGGATTAAAAACCTAAATGTGAGACCTAAAACCATAAGACTGAGAAGAAAATATAGGCAGTAGTTTCTTTGACATCAGCTTTAGCCACGTTTTTCTGGATAGGTCTCCTTAGGCAAGTGAAACAAAAGCAAAGGAAACTATTGGGATTACATCAAAATAAAAAGCTTATGCACAGAAAATCAACCACAAATCAAAAAGGCAAACTACTGAATGGGAAAAGATATTTGCAAATGATATACCTGATAAGAGGTTAATGTCCAAAATATATAAAGAACTTACATAATTCAACACACACACAAAAAACAAACCCACACAATCTGATTTAAAAATGGGCAGAAGACTTGAATAGACATTTTTCCAAAGAACACACATAGATGACCAACAGACATATGAAAAGATGCTCAACATCACTAATCATCAGGAAAATGCAAATCAAAACCACAATAAGATGTTACCTTACACCTGTTAGAATGACTAGCATCAAAAAATAAGAAATAAGCATTAGTGAGGATGTGGGAAAAAAAAGAACACTTGTGCACTGTTGGTGGGAATGTAAATTGGTATAGCCATTGTGGAAAACACTGTAGAGGTCCCTCAAAAAATGAAGGATAGAATTATCATATGATCCAGTAATTCTACTACCAAAGAAAACAAAAATACTAATTCAAAAAGATATATGCATGCCTATGTTAATTGCAGCATTTTTTATAATAGCCAAGATATGGAAGGAACCCAAGTGTCCATCCGTAGATGAATGGATAAAGAAGACGTGGTATGTATGTGTGTGTATACATATACATATATATGCGTACATGTATACATGAAAGCATGTAGAGAAAGCATGAATTCTGAAGTCTGGGTAAACACAGAGAATAAAGTAAAAAGCCATCACAATCTATTTCAAAGCCCATTTGTTATATAAATGAGCCAGTGATGGCTTCTGTATATTGGCCCCTAGATTGTTTATTTCTTCATAGCTGGTTGAATCCTGGTATATCAAAAGCCCAGAGGTGCCAAAATTTTTACATATCTAATTATTCTATATATAGCCCAAATAAATAGATTTTTAGCCACCTAGAGCCTGCCTACTTTGCATATCCCAGGAAACTCTGCCCAGTATCTTCTAACCATGGATAAGATAAATTATGCCAAGGATATACTGTATGGTGACTAACATAACATAATGAAAAA
>NW_024426660.1:0-1170 GCF_017311325.1 Ursus maritimus
CTCTCTATTGAGAGAGGTCTTCTCCCTTGGGGTAAGCTGGGGTCACTGTCTTCCTCACCCAGCTTGGAGGGCCTTCTACAAGTACCTGCTAGTAGCCTGGCTGGGAGACTTCAGTGTGACATTTCCTCTTCTTTCTGAAATTAGTAAGTTCTTTAAAAATCTTTTGCAGGTGGAAACACTGCATGATTTTGAAGCAGCAAATTCCGATGAACTTACCTTACAAAGGGGTGATGTGGTGTTGGTGGTCCCCTCAGATTCAGAAGCCGACCAGGTAAAGAGTGAGATTGAAAGCTTCAACGGACTATGTTGGTTTTTGTTTTTTGTGGGTTTTTTTTTTTTCTGAGGGTCACTCGGACATGGTGACTAACTGAAGACATTTCTCTTTTCTGAGATGCTGCATGACTGCTCTGAAAAGGGCTTAAGGCTTATGAGCACAGGACATGGCTAACTAGCTTTTTAGAACACCTCTTTCAGGATGCTGTTCTATTGTTGTTGTTTCTTTAAGATTTTATTTGTTTATTTGAGAGAGAGCAGGAGAGCACAGGCAGGCGGAGCGGCAGAGGGAGATGGAGAAGGAGAAGCCGAAGCAGGCTCCCAGCTGAGCAGGGAGCCTGATGTGGGGCTCGATCCCAGGACCCTGGGATCACAACCTGAGCAGAAGGCAGACGCTTACCACCTGAGCCACCCAGGCCTCCCTTTATTGTTTCTTTTTGATACAAATAGATGACCATTTCTTACTTTGCACCCACTTTCTGGGGATGTTGTCTCTGAAAGACCAGTCTTTAGGGAATATAGCCACTAGCCATGTGCACTCAGCATCCCTTTTAAAGTAGTTGCCTCTAGGGGTGTGGAGATTGACCAGGAAGGAACATGAGGGCACTTTTTGGGGATGGAAATGTTTTCTGTCTGAATAGGGGTGTGGATGCATTTGCCAGAACTCACTGAACTGTACACTTAAATGATGTTTGCATTACCTAGGATTTAAATTATGCCTCAATTGTAAAAGACTCTGAAAATCACCTTTGAGCGTAGTGTACTGATGTGAGGATGCTGAGAATTCCATTTTGTTCTGTGTTCTTATTGGTAGGATTTGTGAGCCCTTTCTAAATAGTATGCAAAATGTGTAAGTGTCCCTATTAATGTGTTTTTCTGGAGAAATGAGTTCTGATC
>NW_024426660.1:7331-10140 GCF_017311325.1 Ursus maritimus
AAAAAAAAGAAAAAAAGAAAAAAGTAAGAGAAAAAAAACGTAAATTACAGAAAAAGTCCTCACTGGTCCCCACGTTCTCCATAACAGGTTTCTTTGTGCTTTGTCCAAGCTGTGGAAACTCTTGTCATTGGTCCCCTCCCACCAGTTCTACAGTAGCTTTCTCCAGACCAGAACCTTCATTTCTCTGCACCCAAGTGTATGGTCCTGAGTGGCTGCCCTGCGGAAGACGTGCCGAATCATCCTCTAGTCCGAGATGCTCTTCTTCCCCGCACAGGTGTGAGCACGTGCTCTCTCTCCCTGTCAAGTTGACTGTGTTTCCACCTCAACGGCTGCACAAAACTTCTTTCCCGACACCTCTCTCCCTCTCCCTCTCTGTATCTGGGCACACAGTTCCACGTGCTAGCTCCCATCCCTCCCGATGTATGTGTATGCACAAAACTACATACACATAGTTGCTTCCTTGCGTTCATTGTAGCTCTTTGCCTCTCGAGTGTCAGTGATACATGCATTGCTCTTGCTCTGTCTGGCGTGACAGTTGCCCTTCTGCCTCGGGGCAACACCAGCCATCCCATTGCCAAAACAGTCGCCAGTATCTGTGTTTCGTAGTGTGCATTTGTCAGGATGCAATGACAGATCGCATGTCAAGGCTGCTGTCCCCTTGGGAGAAAGCAGAGCCTCATTAGCTAGGTGTCCAGCTGCTGTGGCTGGAAGTAAGCTGGTCGGGATGAGCGGCCACGTAGCGTTACCCTCTGCCTTTCAAAGATTGGCCGGTTGATGGGGCATCGAAGTCCACCATCAAAGAACACTATAAAAAAAACTCCTATATATTTCCAACTCTATATTTATGCAACTCATCTTCCCAGATCGTCCTACAATAAGATAGGTGATGTATGCTGTATCCACAAATCATGTGTAACAGTTATGTTTTCAGTGCTGTGTCATTCCAAATAAACCTTTGGTAATCTCCAGCAATCCCCTGATTCCTTCCGCCGAGTCCTTTGTTTTGCAAAGCTTGGTTCAGTCGCTGCTTGAAACAGTGTACCTTGGAGTTGTTATTTGTGCGGAGATAAGCTTGTTCCTCTGGGTTGCGCTCCAGAGCCCGCCTCCCTTCCCCGAAGCCCTTCCCCCCCAGTCATTGCTGGTCACCCAGCGATGACTACAGCACAAATAACAGCTGTGGACCGAGGCCCCTGGCAGGTGCGGGCTGTGACCGACTGTGTAGCTCCGAAAATCTGACGACCTTCATAATCAGCAGTTTCCACTCCCACCAGCTCATTTTTTTGGTCACTTTTCTTTCTGACATGTTTATGCTTGTAGGTGCATCAAAACAAATAGACCACCTGGGACAGAAAAGTCAATTCCCTGGGCCACTGTTCAGGGAAGAGAATTCTTAAAACACCTTTCATTCAATTTACTCTTTTTTCTGCCAGTATAATCCTGTACACAATGTAAGCTGGTCAAGAATGGGCATTAGTAGACTTCTGAATTTGCTATGTGTTTCTGATTCGTGGTGCCAGTTCTCCTGGCAGATTACCAACCTTCAGGTTTCCGAAGAGGGAAATAGCTGTTATTGACCCGGGATTTTTCCAGGGGCCAATTGACAGGGAAGTTGGATCATCACGAATGCTCCTTTAGTGCAAGAAGATAACAAGCACTGCCCAGTGGCATAGCTGATAATTCAACAAATAAATTGCAGCAATGAAGATTGATAACAGCAAGCCGCTCCTGACATTGGAGTGCACGGAGAGGCTAAAGATGAGACTGAAATTTCAGTTCTTATAATAAAACGCACCGAATGTTCTCGAAAGATAATTGCTGCCTCTCGTAGAGCAATTATTCCGAAATCCTTCTCACACTCCCCTCCCCACCAAGCCCCGCAGTGGCTCCGCAGGTGCACAGCTTGGCAGGACATGGTTCCTTAGGTAGGTTCCACCCACACCCGTAACATTCCTGGTTGAATTTAACAAGTCCTTCCAAAATGGCGGGTGCTTACTTAGTCATTTTGTCCTGGTTTAGAGCCCTTGAAAAAAATTTCAACACCAAATAAAGTAATCAGATCATTTGTTTCAGGAATTTCCAAGATCCTTGATTGTCCAAAGCACTGTAGTGAACCGGCTGAGGGGGAGGAGGATGGGAAAGTGGTCTTCTCCAGAAATGTCCGCAGATACGGTGTGAATTTTCTTTTCCACTCAATGGATTTTCCAGGGCACATGGGAATCCTAGTGTGGAAGCTCTTTCCACTTCTGTCTCTCAGTCTGACTCAAGTTCTGAGGTCACAATCCATCGTAGGCACATGCCCTGGTCATATGTTGGCCAATCTGTAGCAATGTTTTATTCCAAATGGCCTTGACCCAGCAAGCCCTACCCGTGCCCATTCTTTGCATTTTCAGAGTTCTCTCTAAACCCAGTGGGACTTGGACCTTCGAGTAGTTCCAAGGCCCTTCAAAGAATCACACAGAGCAAGCCTGTGGTTCTTACTAAACAGACACCCAACTGGAATCCCTAAAATATCAGAAACAGACTCTCATTTAATCCTGAGTGATGTTTATAATTGCCAAACAAGCCCTCTCTCAATTTGAATTTTCAGTAGTATCTCGGCATCACTGGAGCCCGGGGACGGGCACAGCTCCGTGCACCATGCTGTCACACTGCTTCCACCATCGCCTGCTCCTCCTGACACAGCGGGGACAGCCTCTGGGGGAGCCAGAACACCACCACCATCTCCATCATGGTCTGGGCTGCGGGGAAACGGTGTGCTGGCCCCATACGCTGAGCCCTCTTGTATCACATACAGAAGCCTGTGATCAGG
>NW_024426661.1:0-749 GCF_017311325.1 Ursus maritimus
GTAACTGTGTACGTAACAGAAAACAGAACAAATATATAATTTTGCCCCAAACGTTCCTTCCGCGGAGCAATCCCTTCTTTGTGAAGATTGTGTCTCCTAGGCAGCTGTCCTGACTTGGGTTTGAATAAAACTCTCTTCCTTTCTCTCTAAACTGTTTTTAAAAGTTCATTCATGTAGTCGACAATAACAATGTTTTCTATTTAAGTGAAAAATAAATGTTCCTGGTTCACAACTCCAGCAGCACAGAAGGGCAGCTGTTCTCCATCCTGGACACTTTCCTGCAGAACCAAGCATGTGTATATAGATTTGAGCACAAATGGGCTCATCCTAGAAGGATGCTTTGAAGGTCTGAGAAGCACTATCCACTCCATGGGTGAGACCAGAAGGCGAAGCTCTGAGCACTACTTTTTGGGTCTTAAAGTTGCTTTGGAAATGCATGAAATCATTGCATTTCCTAAAGCCCAAGCCTTGGAGGGTCTGAGAGCAGCTGACCTTGCCAGGAACCAGGCACACCCCAGCAGGGAGGGCTGGTGCAGAAAGGGAAGGGGCAGGGCTCTGAGGGTGGTCTGCAGCTGGAGGGGTCCCCAGAAGGGGCCAGGTGTATGTGTGGGGCCCGGCCCATGACCCCACCCACGCCTGCGCCAGGTGTTGGGGCGAGGAGGTGCCTCCTGGACCCCCTGCACTCGCAGGGTTGCTGGGCGGGAGGGCGGGTTGCCCGGCATCCAAGGGTCTCGGGCACCACCTTCCCC
>NW_024426661.1:1032-10121 GCF_017311325.1 Ursus maritimus
AAAAATTAGGCAGAAATCAATCAAGCAGAAACCAGAAGTACAGTAGAGCAGATCAACAGGACTAGAAGCTGGTTCTTTGAGAGAATCAATAAAATTGACAGACCACTGGCAAGACTTATTCAAAAAGAAAAGAGAAAAGGACCCAGATTACTAAAATTATGAATGAAAAAGGAGGTCACGACGAGCACCATTGAGAATTGGAAGGATTATTAGAAATTTTTATCAACAGCTATATGCCAATAAACTAAGCAATCTGGAAGAGATGGAATCCTTCTGGAAACCTATAAACTACCAAGATTGAAACCGGAAGAGAATTGATTCCTTAAACAGGCCAATTAATTATGAAGAGATTGAGTCAGTGATAAACAACCTTCAAATAACAAAACTCCAGGCCCAGACGGTTTCCTGGGAATTCTACCAAACATTCAAAGAAAGAAATAATACTATTCTCCTAAAGCTATTTCAAAAATAGAAACAGAAGGAAAGCTACCAAACTCTTCTATGAGGCCAATATTACCTTGATCCCCAAACCAGGCAAAGACCCCTCAAAGAGAATTACAGACCGATCTCCCTAATGAATATGGACGCAAAAATCCTCAACAAGATACTTGCTAATAGAATCCAACAGTACATTAAAGGATTATCCATCACGATCAAGTGGGATTCATACCTGGGATGCAAAAGCGTGGTTCAATATTCGCAAATCAATCAGCGTGATACATCATATCAACAAGAAAAGACTCAGGAACCATATGATCCTCTCAATCGATGCGAAAAAGCATTTGACAAAATACAGCATCCTTTCCTAGTTAAAACCCTTCAGAGTGTAGGAATAGAAGGTACATTTCTCCAATCTCATAAAAGCCATCTATGAAAAGCCTACTGCAAATATTATTCTCAATGGGGAAAAGCTGGAAGCCTTTCCCTTAAGATCAGGAACTCGACAAGGATGCCCACTCTCGCCACTATTATTCAACATAGTACTAGAAGTCCTTGCAACAGCAATCAGACGACAAAAAGGGATCAAAGGTATTCAAATCGGCAAAGAAGAAGTCAAAATGTCTCTCTTTGCAGATGACATGATACTCTATATGGAAAACCCAAAAGAATCCACTCCCAAACTATTAGAAGTTATAGAGCAATTCAATAATGTGGCGGATACAAAATCAATGCTGAGAAATCAGTTGCATTTCTATACAGTACTTGAGACGAAGAAAGAAAAATTAGGAATCCATTCCATTTTACAATAGCACCAAAAACCATCGTTACCTTGGAATTAACTTAACCAGAGGCGTAAAAGGACCTATATTCTAGAAACTATAAATCACTCTTGAAAGACATTGAGGAAGACATAAAAGATGGAAAGATATTCCATGCTCATGGATCGGAAGAATTAACATAGTTAAAAAATGTCCATGCTACCCAGAGCAATCTACACTTTCAATGCCATCCCGATCAAAATACCGAGGACATTTTTCAGGAGCTGGAACAAACAGTCCCTTAAATTTGTATGGAAACAGAAAAGGCCCGAATCCCCAAGGAACTGTTGAAAAGGAAAACAAAGCTGGGGCATCACAATGCCGGATTTCGACTATACTACAAAGCTATGATCACAAAGACAGCATGGTACTGGCACAAAACAGACACATAGACCAATGGAACAGAATAGAGAGCCCAGAAATGTACCTCTGGCTAACAAACCTTCAATGCTTTGATAAAGCAGGAAAAAACATCCGATTGGGAAAAGACAGTCTCTTCAATAAATGGTGCTGGGAAAATTGGACAATACATGCAAGAGAATGAGAAACTTGACCACTATCTCACACCATACACAAAAATAAACTCCAAATGGATGAAAGACCTTGATGTGAGACAGGAATCCATCAAAATTCTAGAGGAGAACATAGGCAACAACCTCTCATATCTGTGCTCTAAACAGCCTTTTCTTGGCCGACATCCCCAGGCAAGAAAGAAGTAAAAGATAAAACTAGAACACATGGGACTTCATCAAGATTAAAAGTTTCTGCACAGCCAAGGAAGCGGTCAGAAAAACTAAGAGGCAGCCCCACGGAGATGGAGAAGTCATATTTGCAATGCTTTTCACAGATAAAGGACTGGTATCCAAGATCCTACAAGGCTTCCTCAAACTCAATACAGAAACAAATAATCAAATCAAAAAATGGACGAAGATATGAACAGACACTTTTCCAATGAAGACATACAAACGGCTAACAGACACATGAAAAATGTTCCAAAATCATCAGCCAACAAGAAAAATCAAATCAAAACCACATTGAGATACCACCTTAAGCCCCAGTTAGAATGGCAAAAATGGGCAAAACAAAAACGTGGAAATGGCTGGAGAGGATGTGGAGAAAGAGTCCTCCTACATTGTTGGTGAGTGCAAGAGATTGTGACACTCTGGAAAACAGTGTGGAGGTCCCTTAAAAAGTCAAAAATAGAGCTACCCTATGATCCAGCCATTGGGTATTTACCCCAAAGATACAGATGTAGTGAAGAGGAGGGCCATAGGCACCCCAATGTTCATAGCAGCATTGTCCACATAGCTAAATTGTGGAAGGAGCCGAGATGCCCTTCAACAGATGAATGGATTAAGAAGATGTGGTCCATATACACAATAGAATATTACTCAGCCATCAGAGAGAACGATTACCCAACATTTGCTGCAACATGGACGGGACTGGAAGAGATTATGCTAAGTGAAATAGGTCAAGCAGAAAAAGACAATTATCATATGGTTTCACTCATTTATGGAACATAAAAAATAAGATCGGTAGGAGAAGGAAGGGAAGAATGAAGGGGGGGTAAACAGAAGAGGGAATGAACCACCAGAGACTATGGACTCTGGGAAACAAACTGAGGGCCTCAGGGGGAGGGGGGTGGGGGATTTGGGATGGGCTGGTGATGGGTATTAAGGAGGGCACATATTGCATGGAGCACTGGATGTTATATGCAAATAATGAATCATGGAACACTACATCAAAAAATAGGGATGTACTGTACGGTGACTAACATAATAAAAAATCATTATTAAAAAATGCTCTTGATGTGATATCATTCACCTTCTTTATATCTTGACTCAGTTAACACCTTCTTAGTGAAGTCCCACCTGGCCCTTATGTGAATAGCAAACACCACCCCCACCTCCCCTTGTCTGTCTCCTGTTTCATATTTCCATAGCACTTATCAAATGTCTCCAGTCCATCTCGGCAAGCAAGAAACTGAGGTAAAAACTGTTAAGCAGCACCGACTCCCCCAATGTCCGTGCTCAGTCCCCAGGGGGAAAATGTGCCCCCAGGCTCTTGAACAGCCAGATGCCTGGGACACGAGAGGAAGTCCACCTCCTGCACCCTGAACACCCATCAGGAAGGGAGCCATACGAGGAATCCACCTGCACAGGAAACCTGAAACCAGGCACCTTCTCGATGACAGTTGAGCACACCACTTCCTCCTTGCCCGCACAGAGGTGCTCATGCGAGGAAGCCGAGAGCAGAGACGCTCCCAGGGCCCAAATCTCCCTCTGGCCAAGGTCTGGGGAAACAGACATTTCTCCTCCCTGCACCAACCACCTGGGATTGGTGTCCAGAATCCTCCTGTGTGCTCCAGGCAGAGTGGTGCTCCTCTTCCTCTTTCCTGTAGCGTCCTCACAAACCGGTGTTCAGGAAGGAGCCTGCAGCAGGCGATCAGCAGGCTGCCCAGCTCAGCCTCAGTCCAGCACATCCCCCCCACGCAGAACTGGACCTTCACAGAGACTGGTGGCCTGTGGCCATTTCAAGAACCTAACGGCAGGAGCAGAGATTGCAGGTCCAAAGACACTGACCTCTTCACACAGCACAGCAGCGTGGAGGGCATTTCTCAGGTGTGTGGCTCTGGAAGAAGTGCTTCTGCTGGCTGGCTCAGACACCAGGCAGGACATCTGCTGTGTGTCCTCCAAGGAAGCGGGGGCGGCATACTGGGCAAGAATCCATAATGCTGCCTGGGGCTGCTTCCCACTGACCACCCTGCTGAGGCCGGGGGCTTGAGAACCAATCAGGAACCAACTGTCTTATCACATATGCAGCCTGAATGCTGGGGCAGGAGAGGTGGGGTGGGGGAAGGAACACCAATGCGAACCTTGTAGCAAAGCTGGCCTGCCCATCAAGCTGACGGTCAAGACCATGGCATCACAACCTCCCAGCTATCGATCCGACTACCCTGCCAGGCTCACACCCGTAGTGAATCCTAAGACTGGAGACTGCTTTTGCTCAAGCTCAATCATTCCTCACAGAGAAGCAATCTCAGCCTCAGAAAAGTGCTCATCGTAGCTCTGGAATTCCCTGGGTTGTGTCTACACTGGCCCCACACAGGGTCCACGTGCAGACCACTCATAATCCCTAGGGTTGCAAGCCACTTTCAAGCTGCCCTTAGAAAGGCAGAAACTGGCCCGATCAGGCAGACCAGCCAAGTGACTCGATGTGCAAACTCGGGACAACATCCTCCCTAAACACCAGCACAAAAGGCTTCCGAGGGTCCAGCCCCAGCAACCCGCTCACTGGGCACTGAGCACCATGCCAGCATGAACCTGCTCTTCAGTTCACTGGCCTCCAGTCCTTCCAATCAGAAACCCAGCTCAGACAGCACCACTCTAGTTTCCCTTCAGAGAGAGAAGTCAGATGATGGGAATAAAACACTCCCTGTGCACCATACACTTCTATCCACATGAATTCCTTGGTCTTTCTCCTTCGGGCAGCCCTACCCACACCAATGAGAGATACCACAAGTTCAATCATCACGTATATATTTGACCTTGGCCATTGTGTTCCTTTTGCTATGTGTATCTCAAGTCAATGTCTATAGTGCTTTCTTAAAAGATCAATAATAATAATGACAGGTCACCTATGGGTCCCAGGATCTCCACAGCCTGAACAACACTGACTCTGGTCCAGATAAAGGATGAAGACACAACCTCAGCCCCGCGAAGCAAAGCCCCACACCACTCCAGGGATTCCGACACACCTCATAGGTGAGGATTCACTTTGCTACATGGAGTTGTCTGTGTCCAAGGATACAGGCAACCCCAGCATTCATTCTGTTTTCTTCTGTGGGAATTCCACAGCTCAAGTCACAAGTGACTCACCAGGTCAAGCTTCCAGAGCCCAGGAGAAGCCTCAGGTAGGCAGCACCCCCCGGAAGCTAACAGGGGCTCAATTTCCTTTGGGAGCTGTGTGCCACTCCCGAGCTCCTAAAAGAACCACACTCCTTCTCCATTTCTCCCTCTCACCAAGGCCACCCAAAACCCACACCAGCAGGCAGCTCTGAGGCTGTTTTTACTTTAATAAGCCAATTTCCTCTTATGAATGTGGCTGTAGAAGAAAAAACATGAACACCTACCAAGGTTCTCTTAATATTTCAGAAGACTGTTTTACATTGTTTAGGTAAAACGGGAAATAAAAAGTATCAGAATAGCCCCTTCCACTAGGAGTCCGGTTCCTTCGGTGATTGAAAGTAGAGCAGGAAATAAAGGCAACAGATGAGCTCTGGGGTTATCATGTCCCATCACCACAGGCTTTGAAACTTCTCACACATGCAAGGAAAGAAGCACAACCAAACATCTCGGCCCGCAAGCAATCTTGGCAGAGTCTGAATTGGAGTGAGCAGGGACAGACGATGAGGCTGTGTGTGCTGGCTGAGCTGGTGGCCCAGAAAGAAGGAGCTCGTAGCCTGCTCCACCTGTGCTCACTGTGTCTGGAGCAGGAACTTTACTGCAGCCCTCACCTGTCACCAACTCTCACACAGGAGACCCACAGCCACCCCTGGGCCCGTCCTGCCCACACCGTGCTGCAGAATGCATTCCCAGCTCTCCCCTCTGGGACCCCTGTCAGCTTTTTGAACCCTGAACTCCCTGATCTACTGCAAAGCAAGGTTACCCCCTCTTCTTCCAAAATCACACTGGCTCAAGGCTTTCACGAGAAAGCTACAAAGCTAACTAATGAAAGGTTCACACCTACTTTCCCCTTCTGTTGCGTTTCTCTGCCTTCCTTCCCTACCTGTACAAGCTTGGTACATATCAGTGGAACATGAACGTGCTCTGAATCTGGATCTTTCGCCGCAGCTTTCGGGGACTCCTTCTGCGATAAACGGCGTATCCACAACAGGGTGTTTACAACTATCATCTATAGAATAGTACAGCCAAAATCACTATATTTTTACCTCACTCTTCAGGAAGCAGAACACTTTCTGCTTTTCTTCTTTATAAATTCAGTTAGTTCACATGCCATGTAATATTAAACTTCAGGGTAGGATTTAGTGATTCCTCACCCTGCCACTTAATCCTCGGTGCTCATCACAAGTACCCTCCTTAATACCCCTCACACATTTAACCCTTCCCCCCACGCCCCTGCCCTGCAGCAGCCCTCGGTTTGTTCTCTAAGGTTGAGTCTGTTTCCTTGTTTGCCTCTCTCATCACCCCTCGACTCTGTTCATCTGTTTTCGTTCTGAAATTCCACATGAGTGAGATCATAGGATATTTGTCTTTCCTCACTGATTTTGCTTAGCTTAATACACTCTAGATTCATGCACATCCTTGCAAATGGTAAGATTTCATTCTTTCTGAAGCTGGGTCATATTCCATTATACGTATGTATCCCACATCTGCTTTATCCATTCATCAGTGCACTGATTCTTGGATTTTCTTTGGCTACTGTGGACATTGCAGCTAAAAACATCGTGGTGCATGTACCCCCTTGGAATCTGCATTTTTGTATCCTTTGGGTAAATACCTAGGAGAGCAATTGCTGGATCATATGGTTGTTCAATGTCTAACTTTTTGAGGAACCCCCACACTGTTTCCCAGACTGGCTGCACCACTTTGCATTCCCCACCAACAGGATGGGAGGGTTCCCCTTTAAGCAGAACATTATCTGCCAGCAATTTCATAAGAGGAGACAAAAACTCTGTGAGATACACCCAGGGTCAGGCAAGCAGTTGCAGAATTCACCCCAGGGCTCCTGACGCCAAGCCCCTTGAAGCCACCAGCATGCCTCTATCCAAAGAATTCCCAGACTCTCCTTCTGACTCCACCACCAAAGAAACTACAGAGTGAATATGGCACCTCAAAATATCGAGATAATACATTTAGTAAAACTAGAAAGTCAAGCTCAACTTTTAAACAGGAACAGGCCGCTTTGAATAATTTTGAATTTTCCCTCCACCCCAATTTTAACTCTTCTGATGAAAACACTAACCAATGATGAAACATCACCTTTGTCAAATGACATCATCCAAGTCTGTATCTGACGACAAAAAGCCACCTAACTCTAGATGCTGGCCACACATCTATATCCTAGGCCCAAGTAAATAACACAGTTAGATTAAGGAACAAATTAGACATTACAAACACAGAGTGAATCTCACCTTCCCTTTCTAATAAAAGAGGATTTCCTAGGAAACAGATGTTCAAAATACATTCTTAAGCAATAAATGGACGAGAAAATATGATCCCCTGCAAAGTTCAACATGTAGGGAAACTAAGTAACTCTTGCACCAAATCCAGGATGCTGACAGCTACTTACGTTTTAATTCGTGGCTCAGCTAGAGAAAGGAGAAAATCCCAGGAGGTTTTGGGATAAAGAGAGGTTTTACCTCCAATCCTGACATGGATATGACATCATGCCAAACGTACCTGCTGCTTTCTCCGAACGCTGGCGTCCTGTGACAAGCTGCCTCAGATGCTGACGTTCAAAGCCTCGGGTCTCGTGGAGCCAGAGCAGAGAAGTGCTGTCAGCTGGGGAGAAGAAGGCACCTCCGACCTATAGCCTGCACACCTGCTTCGGGTTCTGGGCGAAGGGGTAACACATACTTGTTTTTTACTAGTAATTATCTTTATTCTAAATAGACCAATGACCTTGCCTTTTCTGGAAAGAGGAATTACTCTTCAAACCCTCAACTCATCTGTTCCAAACTACAGCAAGTGGGAGGTCTGCTTTACGCCCGCCTCCCGAGGCCCCACCTGGAGGACCTTCCAACAAGGATTCTAATAGCCAATTACCACCAACCTGGGGGAGGCACACAGGGCATAATGCTGAAGTTGGGGGACTGCTCCTGGGGAGCTTGTGCCGCCACACCTGTGCCTGGGGAATAGGGAACACCCTGCTGAACTCAGGGTACTGCTCAAGGTCCATCACCTGCACTGTGTCCAGGGGCAGGAGGACACCCCACTGAAGATGGGGACTGTGTGCGATCCTTGCCCACACTCTTCGGGGAACACGGGGAAACCCTGAAATTCTGGCCCATTCCACAAAGCTCGGGTGAGCAGGCCTGGAGTTCATGGGTCAGGGAATACGGCCAGTAGGCGGACAATGGGCAGAAAAGAGACTTTTAAGGGAAAAAGAAAACTCACCTGAGTCCCCACGATGAACCCTCTCCCGCCTTCAGGAGCCCCGCCTCCCACCCGGGGCTGCACCCCTACCCCGGACCCTCACCCGAGGCGCACAGCGCTCACTCACCAGCCAGGAACTCCGCAGGGCAACTCTCTCTCTCCCAGCGCCCCTTCTTCTGCCCCAGGTCTGCAACCCGCTGCAACTCCAGGACCGCCCACAGAGACGTAGCTCCACCCCCACGCGGTGATTGGTCAGTATCTATGCGTTCAGTATTTTTTTTCCATGTGGAATGTACATGAGAGCATCTGGTATTTGTCTTTCTGTGTCTGAGTTACTTGACATAAGGCCCCCAAGGTCTATGTTTGTATGTCTGGTTATTGTGAATAATGCTGCAGTGAACGTGGGAGTGCATCTGTCTTTGTGAGGCAGTATTTTTATGTTCTCCAAATCAATACTCAGTAGAGCCATTCCTGGGTCACGTGATAGTTGTATTTATTTTTTCAGGAACCTCCATACCGTTTGTCACAGTGGCTGCACCAGTTTCCATTCCCACCAACAGTGCACAGGGTCCTGTCGTCTGCACACCCTTGACTCCACCTGGTGTCTGTCTCTGGGACGATTGCCATTGCAACAGTTATGAGGTGATGGCTGATTGTGGTTTTGACTGATATTTCCCTGACGATGATTAGTGATGTCGAACAACTTTTTCTG
>NW_024426662.1:0-267 GCF_017311325.1 Ursus maritimus
CGGGGCTGCGGTGTAAGGCTCCTGGGGAGGCCCCCACAACCGCGGCCAACCTAGGGCTAGGGTTAGGCCCCAGGAGCCCTGCAGGCCTGATCTGCTGGCTGTATGGCTAGCTACACGGGCTGAGGTGAGGGTGTGGGGAGGGTGAGCGTGGGCCTCAGGGGTGGGGTGCGGGAGGCCGCCGAGGTTCGCTGGTGCCTCAGGAGGCTCCTCCTGGTTCTCCCGCCCTGAATGCTCTATGGCCTCCCAAGGGGCCCGGGAGCCTGCGGG
>NW_024426662.1:9531-10118 GCF_017311325.1 Ursus maritimus
TTTTATAGATTTTATTTATTTATTTGACAGAGATAGAGACAGCCAGCGAGAGAGGGAACACAGCAGGGGGAGTGGGAGAGGAAGAAGCAGGCTCACAGTGGAGGAGCCTGATGTGGGGCTCGATCCCATAACGCCGGGATCACGCCCTGAGCCGAAGGCAGAAGCTTAACCGCTGTGCCACCCAGATGCCCCAAGACTACAATGTTTTTTAATTTAAATTTTAGTTAACTTACCATGCAATATTGGTTTCTGGAGTAGAATTCAGTGGTTCCTTACTTACATACAACACCCAGTGCTCATCATAAGTGCCCACCCATCACCCATCTAGTCCATCCCCACCTTACCTCCGTCTATCAACCCTCAGTTGTTCTCTATTGCTAAGAGTCTCTTATGGTTTGTTTCTGACTATTTCCTTATTTACATCACCAGGTAATACAGTGTTTTGCACTCTCATACATGTGATTTTTGCTATTTCCTACTAATCCTAACTGTTTCTCATCTTCTTCTTTTATGGTAGCGGTTGGGAAGCAAACTGTGTGGTGTAGAAAGGGGTGTGGTAGTTGTCCGCCTTCAGAGGACCGAATGAT
>NW_024426663.1:0-58861 GCF_017311325.1 Ursus maritimus
AACCCGAACCCGAACCCGAACCCGATCCCGAACCAGAACCCGAACCCTAAATCGAACCAGAACACAAACCCGAACCCGAACCCTTAACCCGAACTTGAACCCTAACCCGAACCAGAACCCTAGTCCGAACCCTTAACCCGAACCCGAAACCTAGCTCTAATCCTAGCCCTCACCCGAACCCTAGCCCGTACCCGATCTGTAACCTTAACCCGAACCCTAACCCGAACCCAAATCCGAACCCGAACCCGAAACCCGAAACCTAACCCGAACCCAAACCCGGAACCTAACCCAAACCCGAATTCGAACAGAAGACCGAAACCTAACCCGAATCCTAATCCAAACCCGAACCTGAACTCTAACTCTAACCGAACCCGAACCCGAACACTAACCCAAACCCTAACCCGAACCCGAACCCGAACCCGAACCCCGAACCCCTAACCCTGAAACCGGCACCCAAACCCTTACCCGAAACCTAACAAGAACCCGAACCCTAAACCTGAACCCGAACCCGACCCCTAACCCATACCCTTACTCGTACCTGTACCCGTACCCATACCTGTACCCTAAACCCGTACCCGTACCCTAACTTGTACCAATACCCTAACCTGTACCCGTACCCATATCCAAACCCGAACCCTAACCCTAACCCTTTGGTAATTCATACACCCCCTATTTTCTGAAGGGTTGTAGACTCAAGGGTGATGTTAGTTGAGGGCGGTTCCTATACACTGGAGTTGATTACACGTATGTACGAAGACCTCTCCTAATGCTTCCACAACCACTTTGATTCAGGCTTCACTATTCTCAACTGATGATGTTACTGGTGGACATTATCTTGATACCGTTGTTTCCTAGAGATAAGGTTGTGGACGTTTCTCTAGGAATACAAACCCAATTTTGAGAAGGGATACCTATGCATGAGGGAGCTTTAGTTGAAGGACGGTTCCTAGACACTGTAGTCTCTTACATATAAGAATGTGGCACAATGTTCATGTTTCCAAACCACTATGGTGAACCCTTCCTTACTCGTGAAAGATGACGTTCGTTGGTCTTTCCTTGTATAGTGTTGTGTCTCCGAGATAAGTGTTTGGCACTTTTGTCAGGCTTCCACAACCACTTTGGTTCATGCTTCCATATTCATGAATGATGATGTTAGGGCTATGTAGGTTCCCGGACACTGTTGTTTCTTACAGATAAGTTTATGCCATTTTCGTTACATTGCCACAACCACCAACGATAGGGATTCCACATTAACCAAAGATATTGTACGTTGTAAAATGGTTCCTGTACACTGTTGTTTCTCAGCTATATGTTCATAGGCCTTACCTAATGGTACCATAACCATCTTTTTTTTAATTATAATATTTTTTATTATATTATGTTAGTCACCATACAGTACATCCCTGGTTTTTCATGTAAAGTTCGATGATTCATTAGTTGCATATAAACCCAGTGCACCATGCAATACGTGCCCTCCTTACTACCCATCACCGGTCTATCCCATTCCCCCACGACCTCCCCTCTGAAGCCCTCAGTTTGTTTCTCAGAGTCCATAGTCTCTCATGCTTCATTCCCCCTTCTGATTAGCCCCCTTTCTTTATCCCTTTCTTCTCCTACTGATCCTCCTAGTTCTTATGTTCCATAGATGAGAGCAATCATATAATTGTCTTTCTCTGCTTGACTTATTTCACTTAGCATTATCTCCTCCAGTGCCGTCCATGTTGCAGCAAATGTTGAGAAGTCGTTCTTTTTGATAGCTGAGTAGTTTTGTAGTTTCTTAATGGAAAAATTGAATGGAGTTTCCTCAAGAAATTAAAAATAGAACTACCATAAGATCCAGCTTTCCTACTTCTGGGTATATATCCAAAGGAAATGGAACCATTATCTGGAAGAGATATCTGTATTCCCATGTTCGTTGCAGCATTATTCACAATAGCCAAGATATGGAAACAACCTAATTGTCTGTCAATGGATGAATAGATCAAGAAAATGCGATATATGTATTCTCTCTACATATAATGGAATGTTATTCAGCCTTAAAAAAGGAGGGAATCCTGTCTTTTGCTACAACATGGATGAAAGTGGAGGGTCTCATGCTGAGATAAGCCAGACAGAGAAAGAAAAATCCTGCATAGTATTACTTAGATGTGGAATGTTTAAAAAATAAAAAAGGTCAAACTTATTGAAGCAGAGTAGAGGAAGGGTTGCCAGGGGCTGTGGATGGCAGAAATAGAGAGGCTTGGGAGAGGAAGGAGTCATGTACTAACATGCCCATGAGTCACTATGAGGGAGCCTGAGCCCTGCTGTCCTAGAAGAGAACAAAACACAAACTCTGGGTGGTTTGGGAGATCCTAGAACAGAATGACATTGTGCTGCCTGACAGGTGGAGCCCCAGGGAGACAGGCCAGGAAAGAATGGTGATGTGATGTGCCAAGGCAGGTGGGGCTCCGTGGGGTGTAGAGCAGCAGGTGGGGTGCAGAATCAGCAGTTATACACCAGACCTGAAGGTGTCTTGCAGCTGGGGACATGCAACGAAGGACACAGGAGTGACTTATATTATTTGACAACTGAGGATCAGAAACGTCTTCCCCTGCTTCCTGATGACTTGACACCCTTTAAATCCTCCAGAATTAAGAAGCAAGCCTAGGGATGGACTAGGGGGCCCCTGAATTAACTGAGTTTAGGTTATTTAGAGAGAAATTAAGTCCTGTGCATCTGTGGAATGAAATCTGTTCCTATCACCTGAGGTATAACTAACTGTAAAATTTCTTCCTGCTCTATCATTTGTTACATACGTAATTATATATGCTTCGCAAAATGCATATTTTGCTAATACTTTGTAGTAGTCAGCTTAAAATGTGTATTAATAGGTTAGCCACAAGGTGGTACTAGAAAGCTATCTTTGGCTTTTGGTCCCAGGCTTTGATTTTACCGCACAACTGTGAACCACCGTAATAATGTCAGTGATCATAGTAAAAGTTGAGATGAAAGGAACTGGGTTCACGTGAGGCAGTGTTTGTATTTAAAAATGATAAAAATAGACTCTCTGGAAGATGCTATCAACCAGTCTGTGCTCTTCCTTTTTCTCATCCGCTGTCATGTCATCATAGAAGAATCTGATTATTACCCGAAGCATCGAACACTAACATGTTCAGTACTCATACACAAAAATGTAAATAGACATGCTCTCTTTAAGCCTTAGAGTTTAACACTTAAACGAGTATTTTTACAAGATGTGCCTCAAAAACATCTGGAACATTCTTAAACCATCTCAAACACAAAAAAGCTCAGCCCCCAAATGTGAACACAATAGGTTAGCAAATGCATTGTGGAACTGGAGCATTTACTTTCATGCTGTGAATGACTGAGGAGAGGAAGGGAAGCACCTCTTTCTGGTTTGTCTCTCTCTCTCTTTTTTTATCCTTCGTTCACTGTTCTGTTTCTTAAATTCTTCACGAGTGAAATCATATGGTATTTGTCTTTCTCTGATTGGCTTATTTTGCTTAGCATTATGCTTTCTAGCTCCATCCATGTTGTCGCAAATGTCAAGATTTCATTCTTTTTATGGCTGAATAATATCCTATTATATACATGTACCATATCTTCTCTGTCAGATTCTTAACTCTAGAGAACAAACAGATGGTTACCACAGGGGAGGAGGGGTGGGTGAAATAGGGGAAGGGGGTTAAGAGTACACTGATTTGATGAGCACTGTGTAATGTATGGAACTGCTGAACTGCTACATTGTACATCTCAAACTGATATACAACACTGTATGTTGGTTACACTGGAAGAAAAAAAGTACCTCTTTTAGGCAGTCTTGCTAGGTTCTCCTCCACCACAAGTAATGTAATTTTAAAGAGATGTACAGTAAAAGGGAAAGAAGAGGTTTGGAAAAGCTCGCAGGGAAGAACTTTCTAAATATGAGGTTGGTAGAGAAGAGAAAGTACCGTGTCACAACCTTGAAGGTCACTCACTGGGAACATGGAGAGGTAGGCTGAAGGAGGCAAGGAAGAAAGCAGTGACCTGACGTGATCCAAGGGAGTCTCGTCTCTGGTCTGGTAGCAGGGGAAATTTACTTTCCCAGGAACTGGAACCACTATATGAATTTAAAGATAAGAGTGACATAAATATGTCAGCTGGCATATGTCTTTGCAGAACTTTAAGGAAACCAGGCTGTTAGGATGCCAGTCAAGAGCGGGCTCTGAAAATCAAGTGTGGAAATGATGACACTTTGAGTATTTAACTATGTCTGTAAAAAGGATCAGATGGGAATCTGTGGGGGGATGCAGCAGGATTGGGGGAATGACGCCCCTAGGTTTCTCCCTCAGGAGACTGCTAAGAAGAACTGGAATATGAAGAAGGGGAGTCTGTCTCCCCATGGAGCACTCTGCCAGGAACCCCTTCCTGGGGTCCTCTGAAGAGAAGAAAGCATCAAAAAACAACTGAAAGAAAAAAGGGTTATCCCTGAATATTTAATGTTTCCATTTTATTAAAGAATCTAGTTTTAATTTTTTTAATTAAATTTTTAATTTTACTTCCAGTATTGTTAACATACAGTGCTACATTAGTTTCAGGTGTACAATGTAGTGGTTCAACACTTTCATACTACACCCAGTGCTCATCCCAACAAGTGCCCTGCTTAATCCCCATCACCTGTTTCACCCATCCCCACCCCCTCCCCACTGGTAACCATTGTTCCTCCTCTATAGTTAAGAATCTGTTTCTTGGCTTGTCTATGTCTCTCTCTCTCTTTTTAAACTTTGCTTGTCTGTTTTGTTAAAGAATTCGGTTTTTAAAACTTACGTTAAGGGATGCCTGGGTGGCTCAGTCAGTTAGGCATCTGCCTTTGGCTCAGGTCATGATCCCAGGATCCTGGGATCGAGTCCCACATCGGGCTTCTTGCTCTGACTGCCACTCCCCCTGCTCTCTCTCTCTCTTTCTCTCTCTCTCTCTCTCTGACAAATAAATAAATAAAATCTTTAGAAAAGCTTAGGTCAAATTTACTTTTGCATGTAGTTGAAGAACGATTAGATATCTTTTCCTATAGCTCGATAGTGTATTTATACCCCACAAAATAATGAGTTTCTTTCCCCCATGGCATACTTACTACTTCACAGATATAATACTTTGTCTCTCACTAGTATTTTCCTTTAGAATCTTCACGAGCAATCACTGAATCTGAGTGGTGAATATGTGGGTGCTCTTTACACCACTCCTTACTTTTGGAGCATGTTTGAAGCTGTTGATAATTTTTTTAAAAAAATTAAAAGTGTTTCCAACTTTTCCAACACATATCAAGTTAGTAAACCTATTTCACATGTGGGACAAGTTAAGAAAGAGGTGTTCCTTTAAGAAATGCAACCACCTTGTTTGATTGGGTCGTTCAAAAGTAGTCAGAAAACGCCTAGGGGGCTGAGAAGTGCACTGGGTGCATCTGACAACAGCACCAGCCTTAGACTTCTTAGTCTCCAGGAGAGGAATCATGTTTAACAATATTCCCTTGTCAGATGTTTTGGGGACATTTCTTTCATGCCTGATTTGACAAACTTTCTCATGGCTAACACTGGAAGGAGAGGGGGCCACATGATTAAAAGGAGACTGTATTAGCCAGCTCGGGCTGCTATGCCAAAATACCCACAGACTGGGTGGCTTAAAGGACCAAAGTGTGTTTTCTCACAGTTGTGGAGGCTGGAAGTCCCAGATCAATGGCTGGCAGCATCCAGTTCTGGTGAGAGCTCTCTTCCTGGCTTACAGATGGCTGCCTTCTTGCCGTGTGTTCACGTGACCTTGCTTTGGCGAGTGTGTGGCGAGGGAGAGAGGCTTTTGTGTCTCCTCCAGTAAGGCACTAATCCCATCACGGAAACTCTCCTAGCCTCATCTAGCCCTAATTACCTCCCAAAGGCCCCATCTCCAAATTCCATCAAACTGGGGCTTTAGGGTTTCAATGTGTAGATTTGAGGGGGCACAGATGTAAGGAACTTTGGAGTCATGTGCTAAAATTCACGTGGACTGTAATTGAGTCACGTCTCCCCCAAACTATTCCCTAACTTTATTCCTTTCATATCTCCTTTCCTGTGCCAACTGGTCTACCACTTGGGACAGTGGAGCCCAAGAAGTGCCCTGGATTCACATCAGTGCCTTCACACTCGTCTTCAGTCCCTTCTCCTCCTATCCACAAGGCCTGTCTATCTAATGGATTGTTTCTACACAGTTTTAAATCAATGCTAAGGGCTGAGTAGTCTTCCAGGGGCATTTCCATTTTAATAGGGCATCTTAAAGAGGAACCTCCAAAATGCAAAGAAAAAAAATCTATTCTATTATAATTTCAGGAAATGCTATAACCAGTGAGGAGTTTGCAAACTTGGGATTTCATCTCATTATGCCCTAAGTAACCACACAGAAGTAGTCACTATTCTCTCTGCTTGTGAGACTGACCCTTGTCAAGAATTAGGTAACACACGAGCTGAAGACAATTCTACCTTATCCATAACTTGCCAATAATGAAACTTTATGACAAATAAATAATGGAATTTTAGAAATATCAGCCAGATCATGTTACAGTTGAAGAAATGAAAGTGTAGCTTAGCTGGGTGGATTGCTCAATGCCGTATGGCTACCTGAAGATCCGAGAGTAGAACACCCTTCCACTATACCATTTCGTGTTAGTGCTCCAGTTCCGTCTCATATCATTAGACATCAAGACCAGCCTTTGGCGGCGCACCCTCTCTGGACCTGTTAATGAGGAGGTGGACGAGGGGACCATTTCCTCACCAGCAAGCCTTTCATTTCTTAGCCCTGAACAAGTAATTCTATAGGTTTCATGCGGTGTTAGGCCTCAAAGATTAGTTTATGGCTTCCTGTTAAAGCAAACCACACATGTTGAATTGCTAGCTGTTACCACCCCACCCTCTCTAGTCATAATTCACAACGTCAGGCACTTTCCAAGTAGGTACAGGTCTTGTTGCCTCCTTAATTATCAATGCAATGAAATAACAAGCATAAGTCTCTTCTACCTTCACAGGTTCCTGGGAAGGTCTGACTTCAGAGAGATCTATGGGGTCAATGGGGAAATGCTAGATTTAGTACATGTTTCACACACAAAGCCACCATCTCCGTCTCTTACATCCCTCCTGATTACCAGGTGGAACTATGATAGATCGGCTGCTCCTGGACCATCTGGTCTAATATAGCTTCAGTACTTGGCTGCTGGGAGCAGCCGGGGATGTGGAAACAGTCTAGTGAATTCATTGCTTCCATGTTGCTTTGAGTTTATGAAGAAAAGGCTATATTAGCCCTTGGATGGATTAACGACAAGGAGGGGTGTTAAAGGCATTTTGGGACATTGCGGAAAATTTCAAATACAAAGTAAACAGAGTATAATGAATCCCCATGTACCTTTCACCCAGCTTCAAGAATCTGCCATTCTTGATCCATCCATACCTTTATACACTTCCCACTCTTAATTATCATTTTTTAAATTAAAATATATGTACATTGAAATGCACATTTTTTAGCTATATAATCTGGAAATGGATATACCCATGTAACCCATACCCCTGTCATCTCCTTTTGGCACATTTAAAATATGTGAATTGGTAGATAAATAGTTTGTGTGCTTTAGCTTTTCTCATTTTCAAATCACAAAACATTGCTGTGGATTTCCCTCACTTTGGGGGTTCTTCCCTTTTGCCTCCTGTCCTCCCATTTCAACACTGCAAGATCAACCCTTCCTTCCTCACTCTTGCTTCTGACACTGTTTTTCTCTGCACATTGGCTTTGGATTTCTGCCTACTTCCTTGGATTTGAGGATCCAAATGAGGTTTCTAGTAATTTCTTTTTTATTTTTTTAAGGGATTTTATTTATTTATTTGAGAGAGAGAGACAGAGAGACCATAAGACGGGGGAGGGGCATGGGTAGAGGGAGATGGAGAAGCAGCCTCCCGCAAGAGCAAGGAGCCCAATGTGGGGCTTGATCCCGGGACCCTGGGATCCTGCCCTTAGCTGAAGGCAGATGCTTAACCAACTGAGCCACCCAGGTGCCCATCTAGTAATTTCCTCATTGGCTCTACCTTTCTCAGATAAGAAGCCCGTTCCAATCCCCTCCCAGAACCCAACAGCCTAGTTTACTCTTGATTATTTTGCCTGCTAGGAGAGAGAAATGGAGCAGTCCAGCCTTCTTAGCCCATCCAGGACACCAACTGGAAGGAAGAAGGGACACAGAAGGAACAGAAATAAAATGCATTCTTCTTGGGGGAACCTGGGTGGTTCTGTCAGTTAAGCACCTGCCTTCGGCTCAGGTCATGATCCCAGGGTGCTGGGACTGAGCCCCGCATCGGGCTCCCTGCTCAGAAGGGAGTCTGCTTCTCCCTCTCCCTCTGCCTGTTGCTCCCCCTGCTTGCACACTCTCTCTCTCTGTCAAATAAATAAATAAAATCTTTAAAAAAAAAAAAAAGAAAAAAGAAAATGCAATCTAAGTCTAATGAATACAAGATGAATGAAATGGAAAGGAATAGAAGAAAAGCCTCAAGCTATTCCTGATAAAAAGGAAGGAAAGCAAAGTAAGGCTTTTGGGCTGAGTGTCAGCGTCATAATTCTTGCTTTAAATATCTTCCCCATAACGCAGTACATTTCAGCCAGATACACAACCAGCTACACACTCATTTTATATTATACCCTGGAAAAAACATACATTCACAAATAAAAAAGTCTTCTGAAGCAATATGTATTTATGTACTATATTTCTCTAGCTCATTCCAAAAAAAAATCTTGTCACCATTCCCTAAAATGATTTTGTCACCCTTAGATAGGTTACAGCCTACAGTTTGAAAACCACTGCCCTAAAGTCATTGTCTCAGATGTTGCGTTGGGGCTCCTCTCTCTGGTGTCTGGGCCTCACCATTTCCTTCACTGGAGGCCAGTTCGATCCCTCACAGAGTATGGTTGCCCGGCTTGAATCCAGGATACCTAGGCTCCTTACAAGAGATGATCGTCTGGCTAGGGATTATTTAAATCCAACCAATACTGAGTACCTGCTAGAGGGAAGGCTCCTCTTCCAGCCTGCCAAAACCACCATTGCTGGGGTGCAGGCAGCTGGACACCCAGCCACCGTCTCAGGTAATGAGCGAAGGCCGATGCTTCATGGCCGTGCACATGCCCAGCCTGCCCCCCAACTCCCTGCTGTGTTCGCCATACCCTCCAGCCACAAGAAGAAATGCCAGCCCCTCACTGGTGCTGTGTGTGCAAAGACAGTACCAGGCCCATTCTCCAGAAATTTGAATTTAAATACTGTAGAGCTAACTTCCTATGTCTGAACCCAGAAAGAAAAATATTTAACAAAAGGTCTGATGATATCAGCTATCCAACAATAAAGGTCTTAGAAATATTATAGTGCATAGCCTGATCCAGATTTTTTAAACATTTTTTTTATTATTAAAATATAGTTGACATACAATGTTATATTTATTTCAGGTGTACAACACAGTGATTTGACAATTCTATACATTATTCAGTGCTCACCATGGTAAATATAGTCACCATCTGTCATCACACAATTAGTACAATATAATTGACTATATTCTCTATGCTGTACTTTTTATCTCAGTGGCTTATTTATTTTGTAACTGGAATTGTGTACTTCTTAATCCCCTTCCCCTATTTCACCCATCCCCCTCCCCTCCCCTCTGGCAACCACCAGTTTGTTCTGGTGGTTTTTATGAGTCTGTTTCTGTTTGTTCATTGGTTTTGATTTTTAGATTCCACATATAAGTAAAATCATGCGGTATTTATCTGTCTATGTCTGACTTATTTACTTAGCATAATACCCTCTAAGTCCATGTTGTTGCAAATGTCAAGATAGTGTTCTTTTTATGGCTGAGTAATATTCCATTGTGTGTGTGTGTGTATATATATATGTGTGTGTATACATAATATATATATTATGTATATATATGTATATGTATATACATAATCTTTATCCATTCATCTACCAATAGACACTTGGTTTGCTTCCATATCTCGGCTACTGCAAATAATGCTACAATAAACATAGACGTACATTTATCTTTTTGAATTATTGTTTTCATTTTCCTCAGGTAAATACACAGAAGTGGAATTACTGGGTCATATGATACTTCTATTTTTAGTTTTTTGAGGAATCTCCATACTGTTTTCCATAGTGACTGCACCAATTTACATTCCCACCAATAGTGCATGAGGGTTCCTTTTCCTCCACATCCCACATCCTCACCAATACTTATTTCTTGCCTTTTTGATTCTAGCCATTTTGACAGGTGTAAGGTCATATCTCATTGTGGTTTTGGTTTGCAATTCCCTGATGGTGAGTGATGTTGAGCACCTTTTCTTGTGCCTTTTGGCCATCTGTATCTCCTCTTTGGAAAAATGTCTATTCAGGTCCTCTCCCCATTTTTTAATTGGATTATTTGTTTTTATGGTGCTGAGTTGTATGAGTTCTTTATATATCTTGGATATTGACCCCTTATTGGATATATCATTTGCAAATATCTTCTCTCACTCAGTAGGTTGCCTTTTCATTTTGTTGATGGTTTCTTTTGCTGTGCAAAAGCTTTTGATTTTGATGTAGTCCCAATAGTTCATTTTTTCTTTTGTTTCCCTTGCCAGGGGAGACATAGGAAGAAAAATATTGCTAAGGTTGATGTCCAAGAGAATACTGCTGATCCAGGTTTATGAAAAATTCATAATAGTTTGGTTTCACTGAGCTCTTTCTGGTGATCCATATAATGTGTTTTACATGAATTATGTCCTGGAATTTTTACAACATCCGTATGAAATAAGTAATACCCCCATTTTACAGATGAGGAAATTGAAACTCAGAGAGGCCAAGTAATTTTCCAAGATCACCCCAGAAGTAATCAATTTAGTCAGGTTTTGATCTTAGGCTATCTGCTTCTATGTGGATGCAAAGATGTGCCACTTGATTCTCCTTTAAGAAAGGGCTTGTGGCTTCCACTGCCAGAGGGCTGTCAGTGGTGGCCTACGTCTGTCAAACTGTTTAGGGATTGATTCAGCCTCAAAGAGACTCCTTGCCCAGAGTCACAACCTTCTTGGAGCAGTTTATAGCCAGGGACTGTTTGAGGTGGAGATATAAACACCCAGCTATGACAGGCCAACACAGGACAGCTCTGAAAGATCATTTTAGCTGTAGCACTCCCTATCAGATCATCTAAGATTGTCATCAGGTCTATACCAAGCTGTGCTTTTCTCTCTGCCCAAACCAGCTTCCTTTCCCATTTTCTCACATTCCTTTCCAGCAGATTCCTTAATAGATATTCTACACACCAAATTCTTTCTCTGGGTATGCGTTCCTGAGAAACAAAACTGTAACAAGTGAAAATACTCCCAATGGGCAGATCTTCAAGTTGTCATCCACTTTGTATAGAGAGAAATGGCCCAAAGTTAGAAGATATATAGACTCATAGGTAGTGAGTGGAAATGGCTTAGCCAGCTGGATCGGAACATGAAAGGAGGAAGAATGGAAGAATAGGGAGACAAGAATGACTGGGTAGAGACTTGTGAATGGACATAAGATAGTGGACAAAAAATGTGTAGACCTTTCTATCACATATTAAAGTCCATGGAAGAGCATTCACCACAGAAAAGGTGCTAAGCAACCAAGCAGACAAATGGCTCAGCCAGATGTCATCTAGACCCTGTCGTCAGCCACCCCAGTGCTAGTACAATGGGCATAGAATAAAGTAGACTTGGTGACAGAAATGGAGGCTATACGTGGGCCCAACAACCCAAACAAGCATCAGTTTAACAAGGCTGATGTCACTGCTACTATTATCAAATGTCCAGACTGCCATTAACAGAGACTAATGCTGGGCCCCCAATATGGCAGCATTCTTTGAGGAGACTGACCATTTGATAGCAAGTTGAGTACATTGGGTCACTTCTCTGAAAGGGCCAGCAATTCATGCTCACACTAGACACACATTCCTGCTATAGGTTTGCCTTTCCTACCTGCAGGGCTTCAGCCTATATTACTATCCAAAGGCTTACAGACTGTTACTCTATCGACGAGATCCATATAGCACTGTGTCAAATCTGGTAACCCACATTACCTAATGTGTAGGAAGGGCTCATGACCATGGGACCAACTGGTCATATCACATGCTGTACCACCAAGAAGCTGCTGGAAAAAGTGGAACAGCCTCCTAGAAGCACAGCTCAAGTTCCATCTTGAAGGTGATACTTTCTGAGGATGGTGAACCACCCTCTAGGGCACAGCACATATGTTGAGTCAAAGACTTCATATAGTGCTGCTTCCCCAATAAGAAGTCTACATGGGTCTAAAAACCAAAGGGTGGAAGCAGGAGTGACCACACTTGCCTCAACTCCCTATTGGGAAATGACCCATTTGGGAAATTTGTGCCTCTTGTCACCAAAGCTCCTGCCTCTGTAGGGTTAGAATTCCTCTTCTCCAATGGAAGACCACCTTCAGCAAGGGATAGATATCAGCAGGCAAGAAGAGTCACTATCTTGGATGAGGTCATTGACACTAATCTTCAAGAAGAGGCAGTGCTGTAATTACATAATAGAGGCAAAGACGAATATGTTTAGCACACGGGTGATTTATTTGGACACCTCTTTGTTCTCCCTTCAGTGCTAACAGTAAACAAACAAGTGCAGCAATCAGAGATGAGAATCTGGGTTGTCTCACCAAGTAAACAGTCTAAGACCAGCTCTTGAGGGTGAGGGGATCCCGACTTGCTAGTGGAGGAGGGAGACAATGAGTAGCATTTGGGACCCTAGGACCTACAGCAGTGCTGGGGATTGTAAATTTTCCCCACTCAACTTTCTCTTCTAAGATTCCCCCTGAAAGAGAGGCCCAACAGAATCTTGGAAGAAAGGATCCCCAAATATATACGAAGTGGATCCAGTGGCTCAAGGAGTCACCTGCGGTGAACATGGAAATGTACCACACAGTTCTCCCTTCAAGAAAGGACTTGTTGCCTGGCTTCTAAGAGTACTGTCAGAAGACAACCCTCAGCTGTCAAACTGCCTCTTTACTTGGGCACGCTACTCTTAAATTTTTTGGATTTGTTTCCCCTCACTTGCCACCCCCCACCCCATTAAATAAGGATGATAAATACCTTTCCTATTTGATAGCATTAAATAAGGTATTTAAACATTTAAATCAGTACTTACAGATTTGTGATGAGGGCTTAATAAAAGTTCGTTGAGTTTCCTCAACTTTACCTTATTTTCTTTTAGAAATTTACAACCTTATTTAATAATAAATAATTGGTACTGTGGGGAGGGGAGGCAAATCACCATTAAACTATATGATTCTAATGATTCTACCCTCAAAATGTGTGCTTCAAGCTAAGAGAGTTCTGGAACATCATTGTGACCTGGGGAGGTAAAGGAAGGCTTCTTGAGGGATATAGGAGCTTAGCTGGGCTCATAAAAACACCATACAGAGAGAAAGGTAGGCAGAGGGCACTGGGGGCAGGTGTGCGTGTGCGTCCTCATTCCAACTCTAGCGTGTGGTTCTAGTTTAGGTAAACAGAATTTGGAAGGGCAAGTACTAGGTAATTAAGTCTGCACAGTGTTGCAATGGTTTTATTTGTTTTTAACTGGTGACTTTAGATATGGAGGACATGCATCTCATGATGTATACAGTGTATTTTGAAATGTATGACAAAAATATGAACTGTTATTATAACCAAGAGGAATCTGAGAAAAAAAAACTGGATAAGGAGGTGTTGAGCTATGTACTCATCTTGGATAAATACATAAAACCTTTGAAATTATGACATAACCAGTACTGTTAGATTTATGGCCATGGGTATTGCTCTCATTCCAAGCTCCTACTTTACATTTATCATCTTTATATTCATCTGGCATCTCTATTTTCAATGTCTTACAAATTTCTCCCTCTCCTAGTAACCTTTCAGCTGAAATTTCATATGCTTCATATCAGCTCAGAAGCAAATTCTTTTCTGGAAGGTTGAATCTATCTGTTCAGCCATTTCTGAATTACCCAAGCATGAGCAAATGTTGTTTAGGAAATTTGTCAAGATCCACTTTTTGTGTGTTCAGATTTAATTCAAGATGGTTTAAATTTAAACCTCCAGAGCTGTCATGCACATATTCTCTCAGGAGAAAAACATTCTTTGCTTTGAAATACAGTTGGTTGAGGTTTACACTCTGCTTTCTGTGTATTTGGAGTGTGGTTATGAAGAGATCTACTTGAATCCTGGAAAATCGTTTCAGTTTCCAGACCTTCCATATATATGTATTTAGAAAAATGCTTTCTTTCTTTTCTTTCCCTTTCTTTCTTTCTTTCTTTCTTTCTTTCTTTCTTTCTTTCTTTCTTTCTTTCTTTCTTCCTTTCACACCCAAACCATCAGTTGTCTGGGAGGGTTTAAGGGTAACAACTCCTGTCTGGCTATACTGTCAGACAGTAAAAAGTTTTATTCTATGAAAAATTAGAAAAATAAAGATTCTAAGTGTTTATTTTTTAGAAGCTTGAGCATTGGTCCTTGTTCTATCATAGACAGGAATATTTGTGTTGACAGTAGCATCTTTTAAGCAAATACTATCGGATATACTGACAGAATTTGTCTAAGATGACATCCTATTCATTGTATGAATTATAAGTGCCCTGAAGTTCTGGGAACTTACAGAATTAAAAAGAACTGAAGTAGGAAGGAGTAGATGGGGCAGAGAGGAGAAAGAAGAGAGTAAAACAGCTTCCTTCGGACCTGGCAGACAGTTTCAAGACATATGGACATCTTCTGGTTCTATTGCTGCATGACAGATGACCTCAAAACTTAGTGGCTTAAAACCACAACGGTTCTTTTATTATTGCCGTTGTATCTCTGAGGGTTGTCTGGGCTCAGCTGGACAATTTTTGTTCAGGGTGTAGAAGCATCTGAAGGCTCTCTAGTTCACTGGGGTCTGGCACCTGGGCTGGGAAGCCTCGGACAGCTGAGGTCCCTTGGGCATCTCTTTCTGTCTTTACATGGTCTCTCCAGCACGGCAGCTCAGTGTGGACAAATTTCTTCCAAGGTAGTTCGGGACTTCCAAGGTCCTTGCCCCAAGTGAGAGAGCCAAATGGAAACTGTAGTGTCTTTTCTAGCCTGGCCTCAGAAGTTAAGAGAATCATAAAGGCCCACTCAGGTTCAAGGGGGAGGCAAACAGACTCCATCTCTTGATGAGAGGTGCACCAAAGAATCTGCAAATGTGTTTTTAAAACTACCACAGGAATTCTCAGACTTCAGACAAAAAGTCTGGGACCGAATAATGAGTCATTCCCTAAACCACAAATTGGTTCATCGTGGTTCCCTTTCTGCTGTGGCGGAAGGATACTGTCGTATTTAAGGGCTCCTGCTGTGGAGTTAGACTGCCGGCCTGGGCTTGCCTCTGCCCTGACACTAAGCCTGGAACTTTAAGCCGGTCTGGGTGCCTTGGTTTTCTTTTCTGTAAATTGGGGATAATGAGAGCTAGCATTTATTGAGTACTTAGTAGGCGTCAAGATGTTGTCTTAAGTGCATTATATACTATCTTATTTTATTACCAAGATACCCTATGAAGTAGTTAACCTACCTCCTAAAACAGGGTTGGTAATAATAGATTGCAGGTCTGCAGTGAAATGAAACCATCTATTATGTTCGCTCTTGATGTTATTAAAACTCTTGGGTCAAAGACTAGTGACGTCAGGTCAGGAGCCGTTTCCAGAATGGACCAAACGTGCACAATGCCACACAGGAGAGCAGATTGTTTACAGTACAGTGTGGAAGACTAGTAGGGACTAAGGAGGTTCAGATTTCTTGACAGGTGTTAAAAATGCACAAATCCCCAGCCATTCCGGGTCTCAGTTGGGGCTATGGGTACAGAATTCAGCGCAGTCTTGCAGACTGGGACCAGGAGTAGCGCTTTGAGTTTGCAAAATGGCAGTGTTATCTTTTTTCCTTTAAAGAAATCGACTCCGGGCAGCTGGAGGAGGTCTGCCGGGAGCACACTCGCCTCTGCCAGAGTCCCCAAGTGTCAGGGGTCCGCGTTGTGGTCGGATACACGGAGTGACACCATTCCAGGGGGTCTCCGTGTACTCTGCCTCCCTTCGCGTCCCCTCGCGTCCTCTCGGCACCCTTGGCTCCCCGACTCCACGATCCACCTTCCCCTCCTCCCGCTCCACTAAGGTGCCTCCTCCCGCGATTGCAGAGCGCGCATCTTCCCAGCCTGGGCAAAACCCGGAGAGCTGGAATCCCGCGCCCGGAGCGCCCCGGCGGCCACTGGGCATGCTCCGTTGTCAGGCAGGTTAGGGGCTGCGAGCCGCTTTTGCGCCTCGCGGATTCCTCCCGCGGCCGCGCGTCCTCCTCCTCCCGAGCAGGCAGCGGGCGCATGATGGCGGCTGCGGCGGCGGCAGGGAGCGCCAGCGGCGGCGGCAGCAGCGGCGGCGGCGGCGGCAGCGGCAGCAGCAGCGACACGTCCAGCACAGGCGAGGAGGAGCGGATGCGGCGCCTCTTCCAGACGTGCGACGGCGACGGGGACGGATACATTAGCAGGTACTGGGGAGGTACGCGAAACCGGCTGGGGCGCAACCAGCCTCTCCGCGCTGCCCTTGACCCCTCCTCCGCCCCCTCGCCCCAACTTGCAGCAAGTTGCTCAGAAGCTCACGGGAAAAGTTGGCTGCGACTCTGAGAGCGCGTCGCCGGCTCGGCCACCGAGGCCGACGGGCTGGTCTGCTCGCCTTTTGGTGGTGCCAGTTGGTCCAACTTTTCCCAGCGCTGTCTTTGTCTGGGCGTTGGGAGACACCTCTGGGATGCGATCCCTCCCCGGGTTTTTGGAGCGTTCATGCCTGTGCGGAAGCGAGTTCTGGCCACTTGTCCTAGGTAGGAGGGACTGCCCTGCAGCCTCTGGCTCCCGGGTGTCAAGATACTATCGCACCGGGCAGCGATCAGCCCGGCTGCTTAACGGACAGCCCTGAGACCGGACCAGGATAGGGGTGCGCGCCCAGTGACACAGTTGGGCGTGAAAACAGGCTGCGAAGAACTTTCGGGTGCTGCAGAGCCCCTGTGTTCCAAACTGCGGAGCCCACAGAATGGACACAGCTTGTCACCCAGTACTGATTTAAACCTATTAGCCTGAGGGAGACCAAGCGCGCAGGTACAAACTGGGGGTTTAAGGTGAGTCTGGTGTGTAGACCCGACTCCACCTCCGCTCCGCAAGCTAACCACGTGAGCCTTCAGTAGGGTGTCAGGGCGCTTCCCCGCGACCACACACAAGTCTCAATGTGCTTGCTCCTAGGTTCCCTGCGGGGCTGTGTTGTGGCTTCAAGCCGCAGGGCCTGGCAAAATAATTACTCCTGCCCACGTTTCTATCACTTACCACACACAGATGGTGAAGAAGGCTTCTTGGTTTAGCCTTTGTCTTGACGATAGTAAAGATCTCTGAAAATCCCAGGCTGCCTCCTGCTGATTGTCCTTGCCTACTTAGAGAAAAAAAAAAAGAGTGGGGGAACCCCCCAATTTTTAAAAAAGATCTTTAAAACAGGTAATTTTACATGTAAGATTTTGACAATTAAAAATAATTTATTTGGGACTCTATTCAATTATGATGACTTTTGACTGAATTTTATTACTTTTCTAGAGTTTCATTGGGAAACATTATAAAGCTATCAGAAAACTTTATGGAGTAATTCTATTCTGAAATGAAAAAAAAATGTAATTCTAGTTGACTCCACATAGATTTTCATCTGGAGGTCTCCCTGTTTGGGTTCTCTGATAAAAAAAAAATTTCATCATATAGTTTAGATTTTTTTTTCCTGCTTGAATAGCCTACTTGAATGTCCATAATCTTATTTGCAATAATAAAAACAGTGTACATTCTTCACATGAAGATGCACGAAGGATTTAATTTCACATGGGCAAGGGTGCATGCAGAAAACTAGCAGAGTTCTCTCCTTCCCTTCCTTTGATTTGGCCTATTAATATGTCGCTTTATTTGAACTACACTTTCTGTACACATGTTCATATTATTTTGAATGGTGGCTGTATCTCCCCTGAAAGGTAATGAATTCTGTAGGCATAATCTGAGGACTTTGTTTTGGAGGATGAGGCATTGTGTGTAAGAGTGTGGTAGTAAACAGGAGATTTCAGATTAGAGTAGAAACCTGCTAAGGCAAAAGTGGAAAAAACTATCATTCCTTGAGCCATATCACTTTAATACAACTGCTTGAAAGTTGAAAGGTATGTGTAATAATGCACCCTAAGCCATAACTTTACCTGTGGGCAGAGTTGCTCTGGATGTCATTTTATGCTGTGAAAAATTCCCATGTCGGAGGAGTTCAGGGATGGCAATCTCACTGCAAGGAGGCACCAAGGAACCTCTCTAGAAGTATGTTTACATAGCGGGGCACCTGGGTGGTGCAGTCCTTAAGCGTCTGCCTTCCGCTCAGGGCGTGATCCCGGCGTTCTGGGATCGAGCCCCACATCGGGCTCCTCCGCTGGGAGCCTGCTTCTTCCTCTCGTGTTCCCTCTCTCACTGGCTGTCTTTCTCTGTCTAATAAATAAATAAATAAATAAATAAATAAATCTTAAAAAAAAAAGAAGTATGTTTACATAGCAAGCACAGTTTTACCTGGAATATATGTTTATTTGATACGGCTTGGGAAATGAGGTTTATGAAGATAAGTGGCACTAAATGCCTCCCTTTCTGGAGCTCCTCCTTTGTACTACTTTTGTTTAATGACCTTTACTGACCGCTCTACAGTGGGTGATAAGGAGTGGAGTGCTGTGAATTTTCTGTTTTATAATCATGAAAGTTGGACTTTCTACACTAAAACCTTAAAAATCTTGGATTCTTTAAAAGGTGTTAGGTTTATGCTCATGGTGTACCACTGTATCTGTTAGGGTTTCAGTTGGCTCTATATAATGGAGAACTAATGGGACAGTCAAATAAAGATGGACTTTCTCACCTAGAGGAGGTGGTTCGTTCAGGCTGAGATGGCCATTCCACAAGGGGTCGATGCCCAGCTTCCTTCCATCTTTCCGCATCACTATTCTTCATATAAAACATTCATCCTCGTGGTTATCTCATAGTCTTAAAGTAATTGCTCTATTTCCAGCCTCATGTCCAGGTTCCAAGGAGGAAGATATAAAAGGAAGCTGAAAAGGGTAGTGCCCATATGATTAAAGCAGAGCTTTCCTAAATCCCTTAATTGAAATCTTATTGGTTAAACTACATCACCTTACCATGTAGTAGTGTTCTTGCAGTAGAGTTCAAGGAAGCATATAATTCGATTAGTCACATTGCCTCCTAAACAAAATCTGAGTTCTGTTACCAAGAACAGGGAATGGATATTGTGTAGGCAAGTAGCAACCAAACCTATAATAAAACTTCCATGGTAATCCTCATTCAACTGTTTTGGCTTTGGTCCTTTGCTTAACTCTCATTCTCAAACAGGAGTGGGCTGGAGATCTCATGTTTGGAGGGAGGCTAGTGGAAGATAGACTGAAACCAGGAGGGGACATGTCAGGGCACGCGACCTCAGGAAGACGGAGAGAAAGGGTAGGGTGTCGAATCTTCAATATTCTCTTGGTCTGTACTTCCCCCGCAGGCTGACAAAAAAGGCACGAGCTCACTGGAGATTCATGGAATTGGTGCCTCTGTCCAGGAACTCCCAGCCTTCCCCCGGGGCCCCAGAATCATGCCCGTGGATAGTTAAGCTGGAACAGACAACTGCTCTTGGGCGGAGCCAAGCTGCAGCTTGGACGGTAGAATTGGGGCTGTATAGTGGGACCACCGCAGGCTCTTCTGGTGCCATTCATAACTTTATGATCACTTAACCCCACATTTTATAGTATTGAATTTTTTGGACCCTATTTACCACAATATAGGAGGTGGTGGGGTTACTCTATTTGTTGAAATTAATTTTCCTTCGGAATTTTAAAGCTTCCTATTTTTACCTTTCAGTTTAAGAAGCTATCTTGAACATTTGACAGATACCAAAACCCAACATTTACGTTTGTATCAAGTAGCCAAGCCTCAGTTCAAACATCAGTGCCTTAGAGAGAGCTTTCCCTGACCACTATAGAAAAGAAGGTTAGCTCTTCCCCACCATTATTCCTTATCATAGTACCAGGGACTTTCTGCCATGGTACTCTTTATAATTGCATTTCTATTTTCTACTTTGTTTACCTGTTTATTGTCAGTCTCCCACTAGATGTAGCTTCATGAGGTAGGAATCATGTTTATTTTGTTAAAACAGTACACTCAGGGGTGCCTGGGTGGCTCAGTGGGTTAAGCATCTGACTCTTGATCTCAACTCAGGTCTTGATCTCAGGGTCCTGAGTTCGAGCCTCACACTGGGCTCCATGCTGGGACTGGAGCCTACATAAAGACAAAAAAAAAAAACAAAAACAAATAAACAAAAAACAGTACACTCAGGATCTAGCACAGTATTTGCCATAAAGTATTCAATCAGTAAATTCTGATGAAAAAAATGGCTGAGTATAAACACTGGTATGTTCAGGTATTTTGAAAAATCTTTCAAGCATTTTCATTTCCAAGCATATTCCATGTTTATAAAGTACTTTAAATGTGAGTGTATTTTATTAAAGAATATTTTCCTTTTTAAAAACATTTTATTTATTTACTTGAGAGACAGAGTGAGAGAGGGGTAAGGGACAGAGGGAGAAGCAGACTCCCCACTGAGCAGGGAGCCTGATATGGGGCTCGATCCCGGGATCCTGGGATCCTGGGATTGTGACCTGGGTGGAAGGCAGATCCTTAACCAACTGAGCCACCAGGTGCCCCAAGAGTTAAAAATATCTTCTTGGGTTGCCTGGGTGTCTCAGCCGGTTAAGCATCCACCTCTGGCTCAGGTCATGATCCCAGGGTCCTGGGAGGGAGCCCTGCATTGGGCTTCCTGCTCAGCAGGGAGCCCGCTTCTCTCTCTCCCTCTGCTGCTCCCCCTGCTTGTACTCTCTCTCTCTGTCAAATAAATAAATAAATAAATAAATAAATAAATAAAATCTAAAACAAACAAACAAACTTCTTTCTGGTTATATAAAAGATATTCTTGTTGAAAAACTGGAAAATGCAGAAATGTTTAAAAATAAAATAAAAATTACCAATTATCTCATAACCAAGGAATATCATTTCTATTTTCGTGGTGACATAGCTGCGTCATCTCATTCCTCTAGTACATTAAAAATGACTGCATAGGGGTGCCTGGGTGGCTCAGTTGGTTAAGCATCTACCTTCAGCTCAGGTCATGATCCCAGGGTCCTGGGATCGAGCCCTGCATTGGGTTCCTTGCTCAGCAGAGAATCTGCCTGAGATTCTCTCTCTGCCTCTGCTCCCCTCCCACCCCGCTCATGCTCTCTCCCTCTCTCTCATAAATAAATTTTAAAAAATGCTTCTTTCCCCCTTTAAAACAATGATTGGATAAAGGGATAGACATCCCCTATTCATAGATAGGAAGATTTAATATTGTTACAATAGCAGTTCTCCCCAAAGTCGATCCACAGATTTAATGCAACCTTTCTCAAAATCCAAGCTGTCATTTTGTGCAGAAATTGACAATTTGATCCTAAAATTAATATGGAAATGCAGGGGATCCAGAATAGTCAAAACAATCTTGAAAAAGAAAAATAAAGATGGAGGATTCACACTTCCCAATTTCAAATCTTACTGCAAAGCAACAGTCATCAAGACAGTGTGGTATTGGCAAAATAACAGACCTATAGATCAATGAAATAGAACTGAGAGTCCAGAAACAAACCATGTGTCTATAGTGAATTTATTTTCAATAAGAGCAGAAGACAAGCGTTTCAAAATCAAGGGTGAAATAGGGAAGGAATTGACTTTTCAACAATTGGGGCTGGGACAACTGCATAGCCACATGGGAAAGAATGAACTTGGAGACTTCCTTCACGTACAAAAATGTATATATTCCTCATATACAAAATGTATGTATTCCTTACATTCCTCATATACAGAAATTAACTCAGAATGGATCAAAAACTTGAATGTTAAGAGCTAAAACTATTGAACTCTTAGAAGAAAACGTAGGACAAAGTCTTTTTCACCTTGTATTTGGCAACAGATTCTTATATATGACACCAAAATACAGACTACAAAAGAAAAACATAGTTAAATTTAGCTAATAAAAATTTTTAAAACTTGTGCTTCAAAGTACACTATCAGAAAAGTGAAAGACAACCCAAAGAATGGGGGAAAATATTTACAAATCATATACCTGACAAAGGATTTGCATCTAGGTTATATAAAGAACTCTCACATCTCAACAATAAAAAGATAAACCAACTAAAAATGGACAAAGGATCCGAATAGACTTATCTTCAAAGAAGATATGCAGATGGCCAATAAACACACGAAAAGGTGCTCATCATCATAAGCCACTAGGGAAATGGAAATCAAAACTACAGGGAGACACTACCATATATTCAGTAGGATGGCCATAATCAAATCAGATAATAATAAATGTTAGCAAGGGTGTGGAGAAACCGGAATCCTCATACACTGCTGGTAGGAATGTAAAAAGGTGCAGCCACTTTGGAAAACAGTCTAGTAGATCCTCATAAACTTAAACATAGAATTAACCTATATTCCAGCAATTCTACTTCTAGGTACATATGCAAGAGAACTGAAGACATAGGTCCTCACACAAACTTGTACACGAATGTTCACAGCAGCTTTATTCATAATGGTCAAAGATGTAATCAACCCAAATAAATAAATAAATAAAATCTCAAGAAAAAACCAACTAACATTATTGAGCGCTTACTGTGTGCTAGGCTGTACGCTAAGCCAACACCTTATATACATGACCTCAGTTACTACTTGCAATAACCCCTTTGAAAAGAGAATTATTATTACATGCAATTTAAAGACGAGAAAAACAGGCTCAGAGACGTTGTTATTTGCTCAAGATTCCACTCTTAGTAAGAACCGAACATCAACTGATATCTCTGGTTCTCAAATGAAGGTCTTGACCACTATTCAGTGCTGCATTTCATATGTGTGTCTTTCAGATATTTTCTAAGAACTTTATTGAGATATAACTTGCATACTATACAATCTGCTCATTTAAAGTGTACAATTCGCATTGCCTGGGTGGCTCAGTCGGTTAAGCATCTGGCTCTTGATCTCAGCTCAGGTCTTGATCTCAGGGTCATGAATTCAAGCTCATGTTGGGCTCCCTGCTGGGTGTGGAGCCTACTTATACATACATACAGTGCACAATTCAGTGCATGTGGGTTTTGTTGTTGTTTCGGTATAGTCACAGTTCTGCAACCACGATCATAATCAATTTTAGGACATTTTTATCACCTCAGAAAGAAGCCCTGTACTCTTTAGCAGTATTTGTCCATCTTTCCCCAAACTTTCCAGCCCTAGGGAACCATGAATTTACTTTCTGCCTCTATAGATTTGCCTGCTACGGACATCTCATGCGAATGGAATCGTACATTATGTGACCTTTTGTTGCTTGTGTTTTGGTGACACATCCAAGGAGGCTTTGTCTAACCCAAGGTCACCTATGTTTTCTTCTAAGAGTTTTATAGTTTTAGTTCCTACATTTAGGTCTATGATCCATGTTGAGTTAATATTTGTGTATGGTGTGAAGAAAGGGTCCAGCCAGGTTCATTCTTTAGCACGTGGATATCCAGTTGTCCTAGCACCATTTGTAGAAGACACTATTCATTTCCCAATTTCTTGACAACTTTGTCAAAGAACAATTGACCATAAATGTAAGGGTTTATTTTTGGACTTTCAGTTCTTTTCCATTGATATAGATGCCTATTCTTGTGCCAGTACTGTACTGTCTTGATTACTGTTGCTTTGTTATAAGTCTCGAAATCAGAAGGTGTGAATCCTTCCACCTCGTTCTTATTTTTTTCAAGATTGTTTGGCTATTCTTAGTCCCTTGAGTTCCCACACAAATTTTAGGATAAGCTCGTCAATTTCTTCGACCCAAGCAGCTGGGATTTTTGATAGAGATTGTGTTGAATATACAGAGCAATTTGTTCACATGCATTTTTAGAAACTTTATTTTTTCAGGGTATTTTTGTTTTTTCCTCAAGCCCGCATTTTTATTTTACAGTCCTTTTGTTTTGAGTCGGTGTATTAGTGAACGTCTAAATAATGGCATATGTTTGTGGAAGCCTTTATAGTTTATAATCAATTAGTCCACACATTATCTCGTGTCATCCTTGCAACAGGAATTAATATCTCTATTTTAAGACAAGGAGTCATGATAACAAAGCCTCTGGAGGAAGGATGAATCTGTCGTCCTACTTGAGGGACTTTTCCATCATACATGCTGCCAAGCTAACACAAGAAAATACATTTTCCCCAAAGCCTTACGTTGCTTTACTGTTTAATTTACTCAAGGTCTATGGTGAGGGTGAATTTTCATCTTATAACTGGCTTCTTAGCATAAGTGGGAATGGCATTTAAATACTTGGTACAGAAGGTGAGGCATTTGCATTCTAAATGAAGTTCCATGGGAGTCTCAGCTGGGGAGACTCTCTGTTGTTCCGCAAATTGAAAATCTCTTTAAGTGTTAGTCCCAGAGCAGAAACCATATGGAGAGAAAGGGCATTTCCTTAGAGAACAGTTAATTGTCAGCTTCTCATTGTCATTTCAAAATGTCAGTTTAAATATGTAAATGAGCAATTCCTAAATTCATGCCATTGATTATTGCTGACTACCTGATGGGAGAAAAAAGTTGGGTCAGCAGGCCTGGGTAAGGACTCCTGGATTTACTCATTTTTCAAACATTTGGATTCCTAATGAAGTGAGAATGTAAACTGAACACATTTCTAGATTGACCAATAAGCATTACATGTGTCTATCTGCTGGGACAGATGTTAGTTGAGTTTAAGTGTAGCCCTCAACTGAATATTTAGTTGTAACACTTGTGCTTGGAAAATTCTAGATAGATGAGCTTTGTGTTTATTATTATTATTTTTTTTAACATTCACAACAACTAATGCAGATGTAGAAGATAATTAAAACGCATTTTATTTTAGGCTTGATGGTGGTGTTAATTGGGCGTCTATTTAAAATAATGGCAAGCGATGTTGGTTACACCTGTTGTTTATTGTGTAAAACATCAGTATGTGCAAATTGGTGATACAGTTGAAGGAGTTAAGAAAATAGGTGGGGTGAGGGGAAGCATTTGTGTAAAAATGTGGCTGCATTTCTTTAAATGTCAGAGTTTTTCACTGATTTACAAAAATTCAGAATTTCTTTCTGGGAAATAACAAGCTTAACAGAACATTCTACATTTGAGGTTAATGCTTTTAAGTAAGGGTTTTTTATTATGACAATTTTATGTACTATAGAATCTTTTTTTTTAAGATTTTATTTATTTATTTGACAGAGAGAGACAGCCAGCGAGAGAGGGAACACAAGCAGGGGGAGTGGGAGAGGAAGAAGCAGGCTCAGAGCGGAGGAGCCTGATGTGGGGCTCGATCCCAGAACGCCGGGATCACGCCCTGAGCCGAAGGCAGACGCTTAACCGCTGTGCCACCCAGGTGCCCCTATGTACTATAGAATCTTAACCTAAGTTTATTTCATGATAATAAACAGGATGAAAATCAATGTGAGGATATTGTTGGGGAAGTAGTTCTTCTAAAAAGCATGATGGCAGTGTTCTATTTATTACGAGCAGAGTGAAATCAGTGCTGTTCACCCTCCTCCGCCTTCTTGGTTCCCTAAGTTCCTTCATTCCTAATCACAGTTAGTGTCCTAGTGTCCTAACCTGTAAGCTCAGCCCATCCAGGCCTCTCTACATGGATGAAAAGTCATTTATTTTTCTCTAACATTTTTCTATAACTGAGTAGGAAGCTTTTCTTAAACCTTCAACGGTTGTCCAGTTCTTTTGGACAAGTTCGGACTCCTTCTAGGGGCATGTAATTTAAGGCCCTTGGCCATCTGGCACAGTGACTATATCTCTGTCCAGCACGCCTGCCCAGCTGCTCCAAGCACCATGCTTTGCACACACAGCTCCTGCTGTAAGCTCCCTTCTCTCCCCGTCGTCTACCGATGAGCACCTTCTTACTTTTTTCTAGACTGTGTTCTCATGCAGCTCTTTCTTTGGAGACTTCCCTCATGCCTCGGGACCTTACACACACTCGTAGGCCAGCACTGCTCACATTTCATATTTTCACTGTTTCCATTTCCTGCCTCTCCATACTTAACGTACTTTAGGCAGAGTCTACACTTTTTTCGTCTTTCGTCTTTGTAACATCAGTGCCTAACGTTTAATAGAAACTGAATAGGTAAAAGTCTTCATTGGGTAATAGTAATTTCAAACACTTCAGAATTTTTAGAAAAAGACTTTTCAGGGTTTGTCCATTGCAGAAGAAGCTGAGGACTTTATATTTGAAAATGCATATCGTTTGCATTTTACCTAATCTAAGCTATCAGCGTGGCGGGATTCACTGCCCCCACTGCTAACTAGTCACGTGACGTCAGGCAAGTCACACAAACCTCTCCACAATCAGTTTCTTCTTCTGTAAAATAATTTTAACATCTTTTCCAGGACTAAAGTACCTTCACTTTGTAGACTCTAGGGCCCAGCTCAGGGTTTTGGTGGCAGCACATTCACGCCGCTCACCTCCGTCTCTATTGGGCAACTGTCTGGTGTTTATGAGCTAACCCTGATGAATCCATACTTTCTCCACAGTAGTAGCTGTTTTCATCCGATAGCCTTCAATACCATCCTGTAGGTAGTATTTTCAAAAGCCATGAACTGTTGGTTGGGTTTTTTGGTCTGTTCCTAAGTACAGGTTATGAGATGAATTGAACTTAAAAACCATTCTTACTTTTGTGTCCTAGTTGTTATTAAAAAGTTGATGGACAGCTGTCCACATGGTTCTATCTTGACTCTCTCAGGGTATGTAAAAGTTTAGAAGGAGATTTTCTTTCTCTCTCTCTTTTTTTTTAAGATTTTATTTATTTATTTGTCAGAGGGAGAGACAGTCAGCGAGAGGGGGAACACAAGCAGGGGGAGTGGGAGAGGAAGAAGCAGAGGAGGAGCCTGATGCGGGGCTCGATCCCAGGACCCTGGAATCATGCCCCGAGCCGAAGGCAGACGCTTCACGACTGAGCCACCCAGGCGCCCCTAGAAGGAGATTTTCAAATTAATATTTTATAGCCCACTTTTCTGAGCCTATTCCTCTGTGGTTACTGGATATTTGCAGTAAACTAACATTTTCAAGTAATGATAGAATAAAAATAAGGGAATTTGCCCAATCATAACTTGTGTTATAGTAGTTTCAATTTAACTCTGTTTGCCTACCAGAGAATAAGCTTCGTGAATGTGACAACTGTGCCTTTATATCTCTCATACCACCCCACACTGTCTCTTGTACATAGATGTTATGTACAAAGATGCTAAGTCAGTGTTGAATGAACAAACTGATGGATTATTACTACTTTAAGATAAAATTAAGTTGCTGCTTCCACACTCACAAGATAGGGTTTTCATTTTTTTTTATGCCTAAAATAGAGAAAAATTGCTATGCTGATGTTAACCTGTCTAACTGTATGCTTCCATGCTTCCAGAATTACCATCTGTGAAATAACATGGGATGAGGAAATTACAAAGGATATTGTCTTTTGATCTTGTAAGCTAATTTGTTAAAACCCCCTCCCTATTCTGATATAAAATACAGGTTCCATTGAAGGAAGAGTTATTATTCACAGTGGTTTGGCATTTTCTAGATTTCCTTGTGAATCTTCAGTACTCAGAGCCTCTGAAAACTATCATAGGAGAGTGAATTTAAGAATTTTTATTTTTATTTTATTTTTCAAAGATTTTATTTATTAGAGAGGGAGTGTGTGTGAGAGAGAAAGTACAAGCAGGGGGGAAGGGTAGAGGGAGAAGCAGACTCCCTGCTGAGCAGGGAGCCTGATGGGACGCTGGATTCTAACCCAGGATCCTGGGATCATTACCTGAGCCGAAGGCAGATGCTTAATGGACTGAGCCACCTAGGTACACTGATTTTTATTTTTAGACATCTGTTGAATGTCCACTGTATGCATGGAAGAATACAGAGATGGGTGTGTTATAACTCTTGCCCTTAAGGAGTATTTGGTCTTACCCAATGAGTACACACATGACCAGAAACAAGGAAAAGTGCAATGTGTTTAGGAAGGTCCTGGGAAAGGAGAAAAACAACCAACTGGGCTTTATGGAGGGATATTGTTCTAGTCAAGGCTGAGTTCATTGCAAGGACTAGGGAGTAGTCCCAGAATGGCCATTGAGCCTCACTTCCCCTCCTTGATCATGGCCTCTTTTTTTACTTCAGCCACGGTGGCTCTAGTGACTGGTCACGTTGTTCCCTGCTCCCTTGCTCTCTTCGCCACACCAAAGAGCCCAGTGCAGCACTGATGACCAGGGGAGACCACCCTCCAGAGCCCCTGGCTGCCTCTGTGGCTGCCCAAAGAGTCAGGTACACAACCCTGAGGTGTTGTGGAGGTCACAGCTTGAGGGGCAGCAATCAGTGAGAGACAGGAGACGGGAGGAACTAGTTGATAAGTTGTTCCATCTTCTCCTTGAGAAACTATTCTCAGTGCAGTAGTTTCCTATGGCCTCTCTGGAGACATTGTGTGAAACCAAATAACCAGCTGTTTCAAAGCTGTGGCCAGCTTGGTTGTGCATCCTCTTATATTGGTTCTCCCCACTGTTTCCTCACTTAGCTGTCCCCCTCACTCTTCCTTCCCTGAGATTGCACCTCCCATAAAATATAAGCATGTAAGCTTAAAATAGAACCCATATAAACAGTTCATGAACATTCATTTGAGGTAGTAGACACACAAAGAGATACACACACAGATATGATGCAGTGCCCATTATTAGTTGCCCCATACTCTCTCTCTTCACTTTTCCTCTTCTCAGCAGATCCCTAACAGAAGTGCAGGCAGCCACTTTGCCTACAAGAAACCCCAGTGTCGCAGGGTCCCACTTTCAAATGTAAGGGGAAGCCTGACTGATCTAAGGTCATCCCGGCCTCTTAGCAACAGTTGGGTTAGGAATGGGCATCTGAGGCGACTTGGACTAATGAGTCTCTAGAAAAAGTTTGCTGGAGATTTCTGGAAAAGTTTTCCACATTCTTCTGGTAAAGATTCTGGAAGCAACTCCTTCTCTTCTTCCCTTCCAAGTGGGACATGGACCTGAAGAGGATGCAAGCGTCCTTGATTGTCAGTAGCAGCCAGAGGGAAATTAGTACTAGAATGAAGACCACATACTGAGGGGAGAGAACAGCATGAAAAAAGCTAGAGCCTTGATGATACTGACTGAATCATAGAAACCCACCTCCAGACTTCCTACTGTATAAGCCAATACATTTCTTTATTAAAGACTGCTCGAGTTAATGTCATTTTGACTTATACACCAAAGCATCCTAGAACACTCATGTGTTTATGTAAATGGGGTTTTACTATGCATGCTGTTTTGTAATCTCTTTCCACAAACTATATCATATAAACTTTCCATGTAAATATAGATCCTGTATCACCATTTAAAATTTATTCCATAGTTTCTGTGTGTATAAAACTTGATATATTATGCTAGTTATCTCTCTACAGAAATTTAATTTTACTTTCTGTCTTAGTGATTTGTTGCTTGCCCCAAAACTCAGTGGCTTAAAACAACACATATTTATCATCTCAGTTTCATGGGTCTTGAATCCACGCATGGCTTAGTTGGGTCCTTTGTTGTAGGGACTCTCAGGAGGCAGCAGTCAAGGATCAGTTAGAACCAGATTCATCTTCAACTGGGCAGGATCCATTTCCAAGCTCACACAGTGGTTGCTGACAGGATTCAGTTTCTTGAGGGCTGTTGGGTGAGGCCCTCAGTCCCTTGCTCACTATTGACCAGAGGCCATCCTTACCAAATTCCTTACCAAGTGCTCCTCTTTACCAGAGTAAACACATGGGAAGCCAGAGAGAGAGAGCGCCAGTGAGACAGAAGTCAGTCTTTTGTAACCTGATCTCAGATGTGGCATCGCATCACTTCTGCCATATACTGTTCTTCAGAAGCATGTCACTAGGTCCAGCTGACATTCAAGGGGAGGGGGCTACACAAGGGTGTGACAAGCAGGAGGCAGAGATCATTGGGAGCTATTTAGAAGGCTGCCCATCACACTTTGTTTCATAAAGAGTGTTATGGTAAATATTTTTATATATGCATCTTTGAAAACTTCTGTTATGGGCTGAATTGTGCCCCTTCCATTCATATGCTGAAGTCCTTCCCCCCAGTACCTCACACTGTGACTATATTTGGAGATAGGGTCTTTCAAGAGGTAAATAAGGTAAATGAGGCTTTGGGGTAGGCCCCAATCCAATATGACTGGTGTCCTTATAAGAAGCGATTAGGGCATAGATCCGTGCACAGAGGAAGCCCGTGTGAGGACACAGGGAGAAGACGGCCATCTACAAGCCAAGGAGAGAGGCCTCAGAATGAAACCAGCCTGCTGACACTTGAGCTGGACTTCCAGCCTCCAGAACTGTGAGGCAACAACAAATTTCTGTTTTTTAAACCTCGCAGTTTGTGGTACTTTGTTACGGCAGCCCTAGCAAACTAATAAACCCTTCCATTAATATCTGGGTTAACGTGTTGCCTTTCAGAATTTACTTTGCCATCAGCAGTCTATATAAGTGCCGGTTTCCTCACATATTCAGTAACATTAGGTGTAATTACCTTATCTTTTTTTTTTTAATATTCATTTATTTTAGAGGCAGAGAGAGAGAGAGCACGAATGTATGTGCATGGGCCTGGTGGGGGGGGCAGGGCAGAGGGAGAGGGAGAGAGGGTCCTAAGCAGGCTCCGTGCTGTGCGCAGAGCCCGACATGGTGCTCAGTCTTACCACCCGGAGACCATGACTTGAGCCAAAACCAAGAGTCAGACACCTATCCAGCTGTGCCACCCATGCGCCCCTTAACTATCTTTTTAAATTTTCATCAATCTGACATCTGAATGATGGCATAATATGACTTAATTTTACAATTATTTGAATCTTAGGGAGTTTGGACATGTTTTTCATTTATTTATTGACTATCTGTAGTTCTAATTTGTGAATTTTCTCTATGCTCATTTTTTCTGTTAGGGAATTTGTTTTTCCTTTTGATTTGAAATCTTTGTGTGTTGGTGACATTAATCTTTTGTCAGGTTGCAAATGTTTTCCCCTAGGTTTTGGTTTCTTTTGAAATTTGTGTTATCTTTTGCAAAATATAAGTTTTAAATGTTTGTGGAGCCAAATCTGTCACTTTCTTCGTTTACTTCTGCCCAGGATAAGGCTCTAATGACTCGGGAGGTAAATATTGATATTATTTTCTTATAGCTATCCTATGGGTCCATTTTGTAATTAAATATCTAATTCCTCTGAATTTATGTGCATATAATTTACATGACAGGAAACATCATTTTCCCCCCAAACGGTTAGTAAATTGTCCTAATCCTATTTAATGAATCTATCCTTTCCCTATTGATTTAAAAGTACACATTTTACTGTGTACTGACTTGAAACATATATATTTGCATCTGATTGTGGATCCTACATTTTCTTTTATTGATCTCCATGTTCTTGTATTAATAGTTACTTTACAATATTGTTCAATATTTCATATGAATTGTCTTCATTGTCTGTCTCTCCTCAAAAGCCCCTCCCCCCACCAAAAAGCCATCTTGGCTATTTTCAGGCATTTTTTCCTCCCAAAAGAATTTTAGAAATGCCATTGAACTGATTCAGCTGGAATTGTGATACATTTTTAAATTAATTTAGAAAGAATTGATGTCAGGATGCCTGGGTGGCTCAGTCGGTTAAGCAGCTGCCTTTGGCTCAGGTCATGATCCCAGCGTCCTGGGATCAAGTCCCACATGAGGCTCCCTGCTCAGTGGGGAGCCTGCTTCTCCTTCTCCCTCTGCCTGCTGTTCCTCCTGCTTGTGCACTCTCTCGCTCTCTGACAAATAATAAATAAATAAATAAAATCCTTAAAAAAATTAAAAAGAAAAAAAAGAGAAAGAATTGATATCTCTATAAGTCCATTGTTTCATAAGAGGGATTACATGTCTCTGTATTTACTCAATTTTCTAAAAAATGTCACTCAGTGGTTTTTCTCATATTTATGTCTCATTTTTTGTTTTGTTTCACTCTTCCCTTCCAAATTTTTTTGCTATCATAAATGGCGCTTTTAAGAAAAATTTTTTTCTAGTTGATAACTGATGGTATTATATATATTTAAGCTACTTCTTTTGTCTCTTCAAATATTTTATTTATTCGACACATATTTATTGAGCGCTTGCTATGTGATGTACACACTTCTGAGCACTGAGAATCTAGAGGTGAGCAAAATAGACCAAATTCTCTGCCCTCAAGAAATTTACAGTCTTTCCATGGGGGTGGGGAGATGAGATAAATAGTAAACACAAAAACAAAGTATGACCTGTCAGATGGTGCGAAATACCAAGTAGGAGAGAGGTTTAAGAGGTTAACTTTAGCATTAAATAGTTAGGGGAGACTTCACTGAGAAAATAATTTTTGAGCAAAGACCTGAAGAATTAGAAAACAGTCAGTATTTATGAGGAGGGATAAGGTTCCTGATTGAAGGAACAGCAACTACAAAAGCCATGAGGTGGACGCTGGTGCAAAGAATAAGGAGGTCACTGTGGCTGAGTAAGAAAGGGAAGAGCAGGAGAAGACAAGTGAGGAGGCAGATTTTTATGACCTTGGAGATTCCTGTAAGGCCCTTGGGTGTTAGTCTGAGTGAGCATTTCCTCCTTAATTCTGGAAGATTGTACTTCGTCCATTTTCTTACTTCTCATAAACTCTTCAGCCCATTCAGTTCTCGCATCTGTCCCCCTCACCGATCCGTATGATCACTCCATGGAAACAGTGCTTAGTCCACTAGTGATCTTCTCATCAGTAAATAAAATGGGTATTTTGAGCCCTTGCTATGTATCCCCTCTCAGTGATGGATTGTGTTGACCATTGTTGGCCTCTTGAAGCACCCTCTTGTCCTGGCTCCATTGACCCACAGCCTCCTTGCTTTTCCCCCGCCTCTGTGGCTCCTCCTTTTCTATCTCATTTGCAGACTCATCTCTTCCTCCTGGCTGTTGACGGCCAGGATTTCTCAAGGCCTCAACTTTTCCATTCTTTTCTAGGCGTTTATGTCTTATCTGTCCTGTTTCAGCTTCACTTGTCTTTGTAGATGCCAGTGGTTCCCCCAGTAAATGTCCAGCTAAGACTTCTCTTCAGAGAAGAAACTCACCTGCCCATCTATCATTTCCCACCAGGTATTTCTAAAACATCTTGAACTCCACAGGTCCAGTATTGGACTCATGATCTCTCACCACGAATCTAATCTTCCGGTTTTGCTATCTCAGTGAATGTGACCACTGTGCACCCACATACCTAAGCCAGGAGAAACCTTGGCATCATTCTTGACACCCTCATCATCTCCCATATTCATTTCATCACCAGGTCTTATTATTTTCCATCTTTATTACTCCACCCTAATTCTCTCTAAACTTTGAGTACTGAAACACTGCTAGCTGACTTACTGTGTTTCTGTAGGCCCTCCTCCAATCCAGTCTCCACACTATAGCCAGAGAGTTCTTTTTGAAATGCTGATGTGCTCATGTAGCCCCTGCTTAAATTCCTCCGAGACAAAAACCTCAACTTGGCCAACAAAGGTCCTTCATGGTTCCACCCCCTCCTTCCTCTCCTGCCTCAGCTCTTTCTCTCTCTTCCTGGCTCTCCGTCTAGCAATCACTCTAGTCTTTTTTTTTTTTTAAAGGTTTATTTATTTAAGTAATCTCTATACCTGATGTGGGGCTCGAACTCAGAACTCATGAACCAGACCTCAAGAGTCACGTGTTCTCTTGACTGAGCCACCCAGGCGCCCCTCTAGTCTTTGAATGTCAGTTTCTCCAATGCATTCTGCTCTCAATTCCCTTTCGATTCTGGATGTGTCCAGCTATTCCTGAACTTGTGTGCTCAGCTCAAGGGTCAGTCTTTCAGCCTTCCTTGGCCCTCTCATCCTCCTTGCTTTCAGAGCACTTACTTCAGTTTGTAATGATATGTTTATTTGTGGGAATTTTTGATTAACGTCTTTCTGGCCCGCTCAACCAACAAGCTCCATGAGAACAGGGACTGTGTCTGTTTTTGTTCACCACTGAATGCTCAGTCCTAGCTCAGTAACCTGGCACATTGTAGGTATTCAGTAAATATTTGTGTAAAGAATCAATGCAGTTCCTTTTGCTTAGAATTAAACCAAAAAGGTGCATTTTTGCATAACTGGCGCACCAGTACATTTATTTTTATTTGTATAAGCACTCTATTTCCATAAACATAAAAAGTGCCCTTTTTGAGAAGTTTCTAGGTTTTTCTGGAGTTAGAGAGGAAGATCTGATATAACTGCCCTTTATCCTTTGTGCACACCACCTAGACTCAGGGTTGAGTAAATGCAAAGAGTCTGTGCTAATAGCTATCCAACTACTTCCAAACATATTAAAGATGTTGTTTTGACTTGGGTAATATCCACTTTCTGGAGGCTTCAGGAAATGAGTGCAGCCTGAGGTGCTTTTCCTACCGTTTCTGCTGAGCACTGTCCTGAAGGTTGTGAAACCGGCAGCCAGGAAAACCCAAGCCTGTGCCCAAATTTGAGATCAGAGCTGTGAGGTGTTTTAAAAGGAGGCAAGGCCCAGAAGTAGAAAGTGGGTGAATGGCTAGGTCAGCTGAAGTCACATCACCACATGGACATTTCCAGAAGGCCAGAGGCCTAGCTCTATGGCTGGTCTGCAACTAGTTTTAAAGTATTTTGACCTGACTTGGACAAGTCCAGCAAGACAAGTACCCATTTTTAAATCGTATTTACTTCTCTCAGTTTCTGATGCCTGTGTGGGCATTAACAGGGGCAGGTTCTCATGCATATGAGTTCAGCTTTTTTACCTTACCATTCAGACTGACCTTCATTCCTGAAAACATTTTTAAATGCATCAGTAAAGCGTAATCATTTTTGTTTATTTAGTTGTATGCCCTCTGTTTAGTAGGCTCTCACTCCTGCTTATTCTGGATGCCTGATTGTCTGTTGGAAGGAGCTTTGCTTCTTGCAGCCCTTCCTGAATGAAAAATCCCTTTGGAGCAAAGGATCTCTCTGGGATTCTTCTGTAATCTATAGCTTCCAGAACAGTTGCTGTCGTAAACACCCGTGGTGGGTATTTTTTCTGTGCAAAGTGTCCAGCCTTTAATATCTGTTCTAATTATTTCTTGTATGTCTCCAAGAAGCAGGCAGTGTAGAATCGTGACATACAGAATGGATTCTGGAGTTTGAATCCCGACTCCATCATATACAAGCTGTGTGACCTTAAGCAAGTACTTAACACTTTCATCCCTAGGTTTCCTGATCTGTGCAGTGGGGGTGCCATAGTACCTATCCAGTTTGTTATCATAAATGGGGTTGTTCAGAATGTGAGCTGCTATTTGAAAGAGTGAGTTACTGTTTTTAGGATTGCTTGGCTTATAGTAATTACTGTGTTTCTAAAATAGAATAAATGTGATAAAGTTCCAGAAAACAGTACTTCTTAAATTTCAGTGTGCATTTTAGAAATCATTTGGGAGTATTATTAAACTGCAGACTCTGACTCTGCAGTTCTGGTGTGGGATCTGAGATTCTGTGTTTCGTTCTTTCCTTCTTTCATTCTTCCTTCCTTCCTCTGCACCCAGCATGGAGCCCAGCTTGGGGCTTGGACTCATGACCCTGAGATCAAGACCTGAGCTGAGATCAGGAGTCGGCCACTTAACCCACTGAGCCATGCAGGCGCCGCTCGGCATTTCTAACGAGCTCCCAGGTGTTGCAGAGGCTACAGGTCCACAGGCCATCCTTGGAGTAGCAGCAGCCAGATGTAAAGCAGCAAGATCTAGATGTCTCCCAGATTCTTCTCAGGCGTGACAAGCTGCATTTAGAAGAAGCAGGGGCTTAAAAGTGCTCCTGTCTTTTGCAGCTCTGTGGGCACAATGCACGTGACGTAGAGCGTGAGACTGTTAGGGGAGCCCGGAACAGTGTGCAGGCTCCCGTAGTTCTCCCGCAGCTTTTAACGGGGTGAAGCCATTATCCTTATCGCTGGAAGTTAGTTCTCCCATCAGCTGGGGGTGAGCCACTGGCGCAGTATGTGTCTTATGTGTTTCAGGGGAAAGAGAAGGAAAAGAGGAAAGAATGCTGATGAGAAAATGCACAGGAAGAGATGTCAGTGCAAATATTAGTTGAATAAAAAATGGGCACACCCAGGTGGAGAGTTCCTGTGGCTCTTCCACTGGGGAAAGCACACTGACAAGGAGCCTCAGAGGCCTCAGTCTTGACTCTCTTACCTGCATCCAGATTGTTAAATTTCCATTGGAAGAGGGGTTCCCTCCATTTAAGATATTCCCCAGATCCACCTGTGGCAATGATGAAAACCACAAACACTTGGAAAGTTTGTTCGTTTCTTCCTTCCTTCCTTCCTTCCTTCCTTCCTTCCTTCCTTCCTTCCTTTAAAATTTGTTTATTTATTTGAGAGAAAGAGAGAATGCACGAGTGTGCATGGGGTGGGGGGTGCAAAGGAAGAGAATCCTGTCGCAAACTCCTTGCTGAAGACGGAGCCTGACAAAGAGCTCAATCCCAGGACCCTGAGACCATGACCTGAGCAGAAGCTAGGAGTCGGCTGCTCACTGCTCAACCGACTGAGCCACTTGAGTGACCCAGGTGCCCTTCCCCTTTAACTTTTTTAAAAAAAATCATTGAAGTATAAACACTGCATCTGTTTTCATACAAGGGACTCTTAGGCAACCTGCTTCGTCTCTCCGGCTTTAGTTCCTTCCCCTTTTTCTCAGCTTTCCTGAGCATCCTGTGAACAGAGCAGATGTTTACAACCCAGCTCCCTGCCGTAGGGTGCATAGTTCTGCTTTCTTTGCCTGTACCCACAGATTAGAGCCAAGGTGCATGCGTACTTGTGTGTGTGCGTGTTTCCCAGAGTGATTCCGAGACTTTTTTTGGAGGTGTCTGAATCCTCTAGTTGCATTTGAAGCGTGTCTACCTTTTGACTTTCAGTTGGTGATGGCCCTGCAGTGGCTCACGTTGAACGGTCAACAGCGACACAGGTTTCTGAGGTACCCCATGATGACCAGATACTTATGCTCCAAAAGGTGTTTCAAAATCCTCCCCACCAGTCAGAGAAGAGAATAATGTTCATAGGTCAAATAAGATTCTGGGAACACAGAATTCTGATTTTCTTTCCCAAAAGACTTATTTTCCTGGAATCTTCATTCACTCACACACATACACACGTGTGTGCACACACGCGTGCTTGCACCCCTCAGCCCTGGTCCTGGACCTCTCAGCTTGCACAAATCTTCTTGAGCAAGCTGACTGGGAGAGGCCAGTATCTGACAACTTTGGGATGTTTGCTTTCTGGATGAGGGTCCATTAATCAGTAATTTTCCCACAAAGTCAGTTCTACTTTGCTGAGGTGAAAACCCTTTCTTTCATCCCCTAAACTTTGATGTAGGTGAGTTGAAGATTCCTCTGGTCAATTCCTGTGCATAGGCCCCTGAAAGTGAGATCTTATTAAACAAGCCAGCCACTTTGGGTTTGTCTGTGGATAACCGCACCAGGCCCTTGCTGGTCAGGGCCTGGGGCACTGTCTGTGTGTAACTCCTGGAGCCTCCTCTCTAATTCTAGTTCCTTCTAATTGGCCCAGCTGCTCGATGGAGGAATAGCCCTGGCTTGCCGTTATGCTGGCCTACACAAGCAGTACATGTCAGTCTGCTCTGGTCTCACAAACCATTAGATTTTTACCTGCAGTGCCCTATAAAAGAGCCCTCGTTCATTTATACCTCAAATTGCATCATTTTTACATCTTGGAAGCAGTATGACTTTGCCCCCCCCCCCCCATAGGTCTCTTGAGATTATAGAAAGTACTTAATTTCCCCTGGTGTGATCTCCTGGGTCCCACCCAGGAACCTGACATTCAAAACCATTAAAACTCAGCCTATGTAACAGTCATAAATAACTCCCCCTTAGCCTGCCCTGGGGTGCCGTGCCCAGGGGAGGCGGTGGTTAAGATCGGGATTCATCTCTGTAAGTTGGGAAGCAGGTTAATTTTTATTTTATTATTTTAGTTACTAGGCATTAATTTACATATGTCACCTATATTATTTTGTGTGTACCAAACACTGCATCATTTAACGTTTTTACAGATTTTCAGTGTAGAGTTCTGGAGTTGGGCATTGCATTCTAGCTTATTAGCTGTGTAAGTTACTTAACCTTTCTGTGCCCTTGTCTTCATTTCTAAACTCTATAGGGACCATGGGCAGCTCCATACTCCTTTGTTAGTATTTCTGAAATCCAAAAAGCTCTAAAACTGACAGGTTTTTTATAAGGTTGCTGCAAACTCACTAAGAAGCAAAACTTGACCTTCAATGGAGCAGTCTATTTATAGTCTTTATCACTTAGTGTGATTGTTCGTATGTGTAGCTGATTGTTTGGTTATTGGTGATTAAAAGTGTGTGATTATCAGTACGGCCCGAATATCTTTGGGGGCTATCATGTATACTCTTAGTACAACATATTGCCTTTCAAAAATTCAAAAATTCCAGAAATTCAAACCCTACCTAGCCCTAAGAAACTTGGAAAAGGGCCTTCGGATCTGTACTTTCCACCTCAGAGGGCTGCAGTGAGGATTATATGTAGAAATTTATTGCAAGTGCCTATCATATAAATTATGTTAGTTGTAACAGACTCCTGATATAGGACCTTATTCGCTAAATAATATTTATTGAATTCTTACCATATACTGAGTGTAGGTGGAGGGTGGTGGTGGTGGTGGGAAGGCAGGATAAAAGATGCCACCTCCGTCCTTGAGGGGCCCTGGTCCAATGAAGGGCAGACATGCAGGGTAAGGAAAGCTAGGTGGGAGGGCAGATGGCCTTGCAGACTGGCTCGTCAAGGAGGGACCTGGAGCCTGCCGGCATGCGACATCAGCAGAGCCAAATGCTGGGCACGAAGAAGGCTTTTCCAAGCAGAGGATAAAGAATTTGAGAGAGATCACAGTGCTTTCGGGTGGGTGGGGTGGTGGGGCTGCAAGAAGTCAGGTAGGACGGGAGCCATGGCAGCGCGGAGAGAGGAGGCAAATGGGTGGGAAGTCGGGGGCATGAAATACTTGGTGTGTCTGATGAAAGAGTTTGGATTTCACTCTGGAGGCCGTGGACAGATGGCGACGGAAGAACGTGTCTACGTACACGTCCTCGAGGTGTGATTCATTTCAGTCAGTTTGCTGTTTGCTTAATATTTGGTGTATGAATCTGTGTGTGCATGTGCGTTGTATTTCCGCTACCAGATTAACATTTTTAGTATATTCTGTGTAATAGTGTGTCCGTCCTTCTCACAGAGCACATTTCGGTACTTCCAGTTAATGAGGATGATGAAGGAGCATCTTTGGATTTATAGGCTCTTCTTACAATTTTTGTTGGTGAGTCTCTCTTTGAAGTCAGTTGACGTAGTTAAAATAATGTAAAATGTTTCATTCAATTAGTCTTCCTTAGGGTTTTATTATGACTGACATTTAACAAAAGAGTGACGCTTTATCAAGGAAACCGCCAACACCCATCTGCTTCGGGCCCTGGATTCTGCTACCAAATCTACTGAATTATATGAAAACAGAAACAAACAAAGCAATCCTTTTTAAATAAGGAGGAATAGGAACAGATTTTGAGGGGGTTCTTTAAAAAATATTCATTTTATATTTATTACTTTAATAATTCTTAAATTAGTCCCTGCACCACCCCGTCCTCAGAGATCCTCTCTTCTGTGACTTTCTTCTTGTCCCATCCACTTTAACTATGGAGACGCATAAAACACCTGGAAGGCAACTGTAAAGTCCCATATAAACCAGGCCTGCTTTCACACCGGAGGAAAATACCTTTCGTGAGAGCTCGAACCCGGAAAGGGCGTCGTGCTGCCTGCCCTGGGCTGTTGCAGCGGGCGCCTGGTGACTGCTAGGGAAGCACAGGCCATCCGGGTGCTTCGAAAGATTTGTGAAAATCAGACGGAAAAAGCGACAACTTTAATTTTCACTTACTTAAGATAGCTGTCTGATAGCATCTTCAATGACAGAACTGTATGTGCGTGTATGTGTGTGCACACATGCGTGTGCAAGCTGAGCCTGGGATGAGCGGGTGTGTTAGGCGAGTTAGGCACTGGAGGAGTGTCACGCCTAAAAGAATCTCAGCCCGGACAATGTGTCTATTCAAAGGAGAGGGTTTGACGGGATGACTGCTAAATGTGCCTTCAAACTGGAAAATTCAATAAGGCTGTGCGTCAGTCACCTAGACAACCTTCTTCCCATGATTTCTGCTGCCAAGTAGCTTTCTGCCATTACCATTCATCAGCAAGTAGCCATTGTTCAGCCAGTTGTTTGTCACCTCACACCTTGCTCTTAAAGTCCTTCCTGAGAATAGGAACATTAGGCAGATTCATCAAATCGACAAACAATTATGTCTGGGTCCTCTTTCATCTCTGCCTTCCAAATAAATGACACATCGAGGTATAGTTGCAGTGGTGCCAGCGCCACCCGAGAGCAGGTGGGGAACTACGGCCCCGCACCTGTGTCTGTGTCTGTGATGAAACCATAACCTAGACTTAAACACAACGGCATTCTTACTGATCTTTCTGAGTCCCACCTGTGCTCCTCATAGTCTGCTAGGTTGACTGCAAGTGTAGCTGCCCACAATTCTTCCCATTCCTGTGCACGCGTGTGGCTTCTCCATCAACAGACTGACTCTGTTTCCTTCCCCTTGAACCTGGTTGGCCATGGCTTGCTTTGACCAGTAGAAGGCAGTGGCAGTGATTCAGTGTAACTTTCAAACCTTGCCCTAAGAGACCTGACAGTTTCCATTTTGCCTCCTGGAATTCCTGCCATGTAAAGAAAAGTCTGGGACATCCTACTGGGAGAGACTGTGAGAAGAGAGGTCTTGGAGGATGAGAGGCCAAGTGGAGGAGAGCTAAGGTGCCTTGCCAGTGGCTAACCATGAGAATGAGGCCATCAGCCTCAGCCAATCTCCTAGTTGAAGCTTTGTAGACCAGAAAACAGCCCAGCCAATCTGGTTGACCTACAGAGTCATGAATACTTATAAATTTTGTAAGCCACTAAATTTTGAGGTAGTTTGTTACACAGCAGTAGATAACTGAAATACTTGGTGTGTAGCTTGAGCAAATGATTTGACAGTTACAAGCCTCAGTTTTCTTCATCTGTAAAATGGGCATTATATATAAATGACCCCTGCCTCACAGCGTTGTCATGGTGACCGATAACATAATATAAGTAAATGTTCTGGATAAATTATAAATTGTATTTAAAAAGCTAGCTGTTGAATTGCTCTTCTTTTTTTCATTTCCTCCTGAAGAATCTCTTGTTTTACCTTAAGGCCTTTTGTTATAATACAGAGAGAAGGAAGGCCCCCGTGGAGGGTCTACATATAAAGAAATACAACCTCAGTCGAGGTATTTAAAACATTTTTCTTGTGTTATTTTTCTCTACCTTAGCCCTTTCTTTTTTGACATTTTGAGATCTATATTTTTATCTGTATATGTTTATTTATTTGCAAATATAGAAACATGTCAATGGTTGGGAAGAGGTTCTCCTCTATCTCACTTCATGCAGGTCCTATAAATGACAGGGTTTGGACATGAAGCATAGTCTTATTTCTGCTGTGAAGTATGCAGCTGAAAAAGTATTATTTAAGTATGGAGGTTTACAGAAATGTAAAGCATGGAGAGCAGTGTTTGGAATGGGGAGCAGTGTTTGCTTCATAAGTGTTAGCTGTTGTTATTGTAATAAAGCATAATAAAGGCATACTCCCTCTCTCTAACCCACCTGCTGCCCCTGGTTAAGGCCTTCACAGATAGTTTGGTTTCATCTCAGGGGCTTGAAGAAGAGGTGAAAGGGCATCAGGTGGGGTCAGAAGAATGCCAGCAAGTAGATCTTAACTTCCTGAATTCCACTTAAAGGGGCCCACTGGGGTGGCGTATGCTGGCCCACGTCACAGGTAGGAAAGAAGAATATACAATCGTGGAAAAGGAAAGACTCATGAGAATAAAAAAGGCAGAGAGGATGTGGGTTAGAGGGAGAATGGAGGAGGAGAAACAAAAGGAGGGGAGATACTGTCCTCAGAAAGGATGAGTCATAACCTACAAGGGCCCTTCTGTGAATACATTTGGATAATAAGAAGGAAGACTAGCTGCCCTTTTCCAGAATAGGAAGGTACATCTTTGTAAAACTATTGAGGAATTTGTCTTCTGTAGACTTTACCAAAGATGCCGGTGGTGCATTGCAGAGACGCCCCCTCTCGAGGCCGACATTTCCGACATGTATGTACCCATGTACAATGGAAGCGTCAGTTTAAGGAGCATGTGTTTCAAAATGCTTATGAAGAGAATTGCAAAATCATCTTTAGAGAGAGTAGTGGAAATTCTGAACTACCTTACAAGCATTTCTTAATGTAGCATATGCTGTGAGAACATCTGTTAAGTGGCTTCAAAAGCGTGCTTGGTCCCCCAAGGGTCTGATAAGCAAATGGTCCTAGCCGAAGCGCTTTGTCTCCTGCGGCTCGCACACATCTCTGTTCAGGATGCCGCCAGGTTTGGGGGCACCATGTCAGTCAGAGACTGTTCGTTATATTTGCCAGAAGAACTGTCTCAAGCTGCCGGGTCTGCAGCGGGCCAGGCCCACAGCTGACCCCACGGCAGCATGCCGATCCTTCCTTCCTCCCAGAGACCCTTCAGCAGCCTGAGCCCCTCTATGGCCTCAGGTTGCTAGAGGCCGTTCTCCGGGCTTAAATTAATAAGCTAATTCAAGGTAAGGTATTAATAACAAGGTAACTTTTAATGTTATTTCTTCTCAACCCAGTATTTGATTTGAACCCTGAACTTTTACTCAAACTCAAGGAGTCTAATGAAAGAATTTCATTCTTGGGGACTTGGGGGAGGGTATATATGGGGAGAGACCCTTCTAATGTTCATAAAATCCTATCTTAAACAAATTCACTAAAATATTGGCAGTGCATTCCTCAAAGTGTACATAACGAACACATGTTCCTTTTATAAAGAAAAAGTAAACTTTTTGTAATAGAATAAGTCATACCCCAAATGCAGCCGCATTCTCCACCTACATGTGAGACCACCCAGGGCTCCCCATCCAAACAAAGGTGTTCTTTTTTTTCTTCTCCCCATGCAGCAGTATACATTTTAAAAAGTTTCTAATCTGACAATACATATATTTTAATATCATCATTTATTTGTTGTGATTTGTGGATACTGCTGGGATCAGTTTAGACAAATGTGACCAAAGAGAGAAGCTCGTGGATAGTTTTTGTCTTCCTCCATCTCCCAGATCCACATGGAGCCTGTCCTGGGGCTTAGCACCTGTCACCCAGGGGCAGTTTGGCCTCAGAGCCTTCTCCATGACAGTTCCCAGTTTGAATACTGCTCTTTTCCTGTTTCACTTTACCCTGCTCTGCTTCCCTCAAATAGAAGAATCTTAAATAAGCTGACTCCCAATTTGTCCCTCTGTCTTTAGATAAAATTCCGCAGACATCATCATGGGAAAGTGGGTGACTGGCCTCTGCTGAGGCAGCACCTGCTGGTGCCTGGCTGAGAGTACAAACATAGTGCTGTGGAAGGAAGGGAGGAGGGGACGCAGGGAGGAGGGGAGGGCGAAAAGAAGGAAGAGAGGAAGGAGGGGAGGAAGGGAGGGAGGAAGGAAACAGCGCTTTCTCAGTTCCCAGTTACAGTGTTGACTCTCTGACATCACTCTATATATAATCGGTCTCATTTTACTCTCATTCTTTCTTCATTGCCTCAGCCACCTTTTCTGCTTTTCACATAGGCAGGAAGACCTTTATTAGAATATTCTTCAGCTGTGTCTTTTCCAGGTTAAGTAACTTGTGTGTTTTAGCTTTCCTCATAGGTACCATTCTCTAGCTTTTACAATTAGCTGTTTTTGTCTCACTTAAATCCCTGGTGCTGGGAGACATCAAACTGACTTTTTGTAAGTAGCCTTCCTGACCTGAGAGTAATACACAATTGATTAGTTCATGAACCATTTGTGCTATTTTATTTCCAGGAAGCAGGCGAGCTGGCTTTCAGTGGGATTTTCCTGGTGACTGTTGGAGGTTGGACCAGCACTGATGAGTGGTTGAACGTTAATAGTAAATTACCACTGGAAAACAGTGTTAACTTTTATCTGTTACATGCCGTATATATGTGACATGGGATGTATAAAATCTATTTTGCAAGCCTTCTTTATCAGAGAGGAAAAAATCAAATGTAAGATTGACAAGGTCAGAATCAAATGTTGTGCTTTTATTTGTGTAGTTGCATTGGAGACTTCTTTAAAGATCATGCCTCCTTTTTTTTAGATACCTTCTCTTTATGGTACTGATTTTTTAGGTGACAATTTTATAATACCAGGAAAAAAATATGAAGAACTCCATAATGTGCAAAAACAGGGTTTTTATTCCTACTGTCAATAAAAATGCAAAATTTTGTTAAAAGCTCGGGTCTGTACGCATTATAGCTGAAGGCACTGAATAAAATCTGAAAAATAAAAGACCTCAGAGGTCACTGGACCTAAGGCAGTCATTCTGTGTCAGTCGTGTCTGTCAGTCGGGGGGAAGGGGGTTTGAATCCCCTTTCACTTGAGGACTTTGCTGACTTTCTTTGTTGTGAAGACGGTATTTTTGTGTCTGGCTTTACTTAAGATTCATATTTAAACAAAATGTTTACCCTGGAAAGATTTTTCTGATGTGAAGCCAGTTGTGTCTGAAACGATGATATTTTCACGAGTTACGTGTCTTTACCAGACTCACAGCTCTTCCTTCAAAAGTTCTCACCAGGAAGAAGAGGGAGGCGAGACGGACTGACCCCCTGATAGAGCAGTCCCCCCACCCCGCCCCGGGGGGCTCCATCTCTCAAAAAAGGGCTCTCCATCTTGGGATAATTAAAAACTTTTGGAAGCTGAGAGGAGGCAGATGACAGAAATGAGGTGTCATTCTGTCCTGCTGTGAGCTGTAGTGTGTGCTCCTTATTTTATTTATGGCGGCAGTGACATTCACATTTCCAGTGTATTGTTTTCTAGATAGGTTTCATTTTCCTTCTTCCTCGTCCTATTCTCTTTTTCCAGGCCCTGCCATCTCTCCCTGAATAATGGCCAGATTCCAGCCCCATAGGACTCCCGAAGAAGGTCCATGAAGCCACAACTATTTGCTGGCTCTCTTCCAGAGATTCCCCCGAAATGAGGCAGCTGGCCCTCTGTCTCAAAACGCTCTCCCTCGGTGGGCTGCCCCGTGGCAGTTCCAGACACTGCTGGACTTTTGGCACCAGCACAGAGGCCCCATGTGTTGAACAGTCTCAGAGGTAGTGTCTTCCATCTCTGAGAAAGCTGATCCGGAGAGAGACAATGTGGGGAGGATGTGTTTATTTGAATTCTAGCCAATTTAATAATGTCTCCAGTTAAAAAAAAAAAAAAAGAAGATATATCTTAAAAAAAAAATCCTTGGGGGATGAGCCAACTCTAAGAGAATGTCCAAATGTATTCATTTTGTACATGTGGTCTTCCTTATCTGTCAGAGGAGGTGGTTGGACTAGATATTTCTAAGACCTCTTCTGGCTGTAAATTCAGCTGTAGAAAAATCAAAGTGGGACCATAATGTACACGGATACCTGCAAACCCTCAGGGAGGAAGGTTTAATCAGAGCTGAGGAAAGGCGGATGCAGGGAGCACTGGACCAGTTACTACAAATTATAAGAGTGTCATGTTCCCAAGACTCCCCAGACTTGGTACCAGGAAACCGATTTAGGACTCAAAGAAGGCTGCTCCAGCCTTCCTGGGAAGCTGGGATGGAAAGTCAGACCGGGGACCATGTTCCGAGCTAGAGGGAGTTGAAGTGCCTGGGGTGTATCTGAGATACAGATTTGTGATCGTTCGGGGAGACTGAATGATTTAAGATTAAGAGACTGTATGGTGTTACAGTGAAGCACACAGCTCTGCCCTTTCCCAGCTCTGACCCTGAATAAATTCCCTACATTCTTTGAACTTTAGCTTTCTCATCTACAGCCCTACTTCTGGCTTAGTGGTTATTATGGGGATAAGTGACATAAAACAATGTAAAGCCCATTTTACATTCTTAGTGTTGTTATCATTGGGTCATTGGCCTAGAAACTGATTCAAGGCCTTCAATACAGAGAATTATAATCTGAAATGAGCCACTAACCTAAAAGAGCTATAATAATCGATGAACAATTGAAGCCTTTCCCGTTAGCATAACTAACAGAGCCAGGAGTCAGGAGCAACAATAAGAAAAGAAGGAGACAGATGGCCTTTGAGTCCCAGTAATGAAACCACACATTGCCTTGAGGCCAAGCCCCATCCTTCCCTGATTGTCCTCAAGGACAATGGCTACCCGCCCTTCTCTTGATTGTCTTCAGGGTTGTATGGTATGGATGTGGACTAGACAATTGTTACCCAAATAAATGTGGTGTCTAGACAACCCAGTCTTGCTTCTTTCTTGCTTACTTCAGAGAAACTCAATCCAGTCACTCCTGAAGGCTAGCGAGGGGCACCCAATGCACAACTTACAAGTGTAGTTTTAATAATCCCAATATCTCTTTATCTTTTCCCCTGTAGCTCTCTTCTCTCTCTCTCTCTCTCTCTTTCACCTTTTAGCTGAAACCCTTTTCAGGCCTTCAGGCTCTTTTTTTTTTTTTTTTTTTAAAGGTTTTATTTATTTATTTGACAGAGATAGAGACAGCCAGCGAGAGAGGGAACACAAGCAGGGGGAGTGGGAGAGGAAGAAGCAGGCTCATAGCAGAGGAGCCTGATGTGGGGCTCGATCCCATAACGCTGGGATCACGCCCTGAGCCGAAGGCAGGCGCTTAACCGCTGTGCCACCCAGGCGCCCCTGGGCTCTTTTGTTTTTTCTTCCCCAGCTTTCCAGGGATGGGCAAACTAAGGCCTGCCAGCCAGATTTGTCCTATCACCTATTTTTGTGTAGTCCTCAAGCTCAAAATTTTTAAAGTTTTTAAAATTTTTAAAGTGTACAAAAAATAAAGAATTTGCGACAGAGAACACATGTGAACCTCAGAACATAAAATATTTACTACCTGTCTCTTTATGGAAAATGTTTACCGGCACCTGCTCTACTCTGCTCTCTCTTTTCCACTGCAAATAGAACTTGTTTTTTTTCTAATTCCCCATCTGTCTTTGTTGGCTCTTCATCTGCCCTATTAACTTAATCTGCAAAAACACAGTGGGGATGGAGGTGGAGAGGAGGAGAAGTTGTGAACTCTTACGCACGAACAGTTTTTGTCCCTGTCACACCATGATTCCAGCAGCAATATGAAAAATCAGGTGGTGTCTTTCATTAGCAACCAGAGTCATTATACGTCATTGTCAAACTTCTGATATAATCCCCTATTTCTTTTTTCTTTTCTGTTTCCAGTTCCGTCTTGTTCCTCTTCTGTCTTCATTTGCTGATTTACTGAAAAATTTACTGGAAATGAGTTTCTTACAGTTCTCTTAAAGGATAGGCTTCTCTCCCCCCTTTCTTTCTATTTCTTTCCTACTTTCTTGCTTCTTTCCTTCTTTTCGTTAAACAAGCATCTATCGAGGACCTACAAAGCACTGTGCCCTAGACGGCAGGGACAAATAAGATGTGATACTTGCCATGGAGACGCTTTGTTGGGGAAACAGATAAGTAAGTGAACAACTGCAGAGCGTAAGTGCCCGCGGTAAAAATGAGATCAAGGTGTTGCGGTCCGCCTGCGGATGGGTGAAGAGGGAAGCCAGACAAGGTTGAAAGGAAGACAGAGGCAGGCCTATAAAGGGGGCACAAGGCAATCTAGGCAGGGTTGGCAACACATACAAAGGCTCAGAGATGAAAGATGTGGAGAATGTTGTTAAAATACAGTATCTGAGAGAGTCAGGAGAGGATAGCAGGAACCAGACGTGAAAGGGCTCGAGATTCCAAAGGGATCTGCACTTGTTCCTGCAGGCAGTGGGGATCTACTTAGGAATTTGAAACGGGGGAATAAAATATCTAGATTTGTCTTTAATAAAGAACACCGAGGCCCCATTGAGGAGAAAGGCCAGACTGGACATAAAGAGACCTTTCAGGGGGCTGTCATGGCAACTGGGTGAGGAAAGATGAAGGGACGCACAGAGGCGGCATCAGCAGCGAAGGCCCAGACGTAATAAAATGACCGTTAATATTAGTAACAACGGCCAACACTAGTGAAGCACCTACTGTGCGCTAGCCTTTTGTTCAGCACTGTCCATCATTGTCTCATTGGTTCCTTGCAGTAATCCTATGGGATACATACTGTCATGGGCCTTATGTTACAAATGTGGATACTGAGGCTTGAGGAGGTTGACTGGGATGATTACCTGCGGTTCCAGGGTTTTACTCAGGGTTTTGCTTCTGCCTCTCTCATTCTGGCAGGGGTCTCTGGCAGAAAATTTGTGACTCACCATTGGACTTTGCTTCCTAGGTCTGTCAGTTGGGAGGTGCCCAGGGCACCGAGAGACCTTCTGAGGGCACCTGCCGTGTTATCCACCCCTACCTCCCCTAGGGCAGGTTTCATATAATAAAAGTTTGCTCATTACTATATTCATTAACCATATTTCTCTGTGATTTATTCAGGTGCTGTTTCTCTTCCCTATGTGATCTGTCCACACCTACCTGTCTAACACCTCCCCTTACTTCAAGGCTCCTGTCTTACCACCTCCGTTCAAGCCTCCATCTGTCCCTTTTTAGCCACTTTCAATGCACTCAGCATGCCTTCACAGTCAAGTCTAGGACTTGACTGAAGCCTTACTCTGAGCTTGATAATCACCACCAGTCTTGCACACCTTCCCCTGGCTCTGGTCTGCCTAACTGATCAGTAGTAACCTACGCTCTTTATGTCCTTTACAAGTTGAACTTTGGTTCCCATTTTTCCATCTGATCCCTTATGTTCTTCAACCTGGTGTTTTGATTGTTTCCTTAGCTCAGATCTTGGCCCTGCATTGTGGAACGTTTACCCAGAGTGATCCTTGGCCCCTAAAGATTTTGTCTGTGGTATCTTTTCTTTGGTTTCAGAAACTATGGTTTTGGAATACACCGCCCCCACACCCTGCCATGGGTCACGTCCCAGCCAGGGGAGCCTATATGCGGAAGTTCTTACACCTTCCTGGGCAACCCTAGCTCTCTGATTTTTGTCTTCTCTCCTATAAGATTTATGAAATTTATTACTTCTCCATCTACTTAAGTGTAATGTTTTCATATTATAACATTCATATATATTCTAGTGATTTCCCCAACTAAATGTAAAAATTTGTTGAAAAATGAGGCCATACCATAGTTTTTCAGCTTCCCTATGGTGCTTAATAGTGTTGAGAAAAGTGCTCAATAGATACTTGAAACTTATTTGTTTACATGGTCCCTTCTAGAATGTTCTAAGGTACATCTAAATATCATTTTGTACATAACTTGGGCCCAATATAGTCCAATGACTGCTTTAGACAGTTACAACATAATGCAATCCCAGGATAATAAGAGGTAATAATAAGAGGAGTTACCACATTTAACCCTCACAATAACTGTGTGAAGTACATCCCCATTTCACAGATGATAGCCAGAGAAGGATGTAAGCTACTTTCCAAAAGTCATACTGCTAATAAGAAGGAGCTACTGGAATTTAAAACCAGCTTTGTCTGCCCCATATCTGGTGTTCCCAACCTAACTCAGCTCTTGGGCCTTACCATGTGGCAGATGGGCCCTGAGAATGCATCTCCTCAGATACAGATCACGAAGTGTTAGACGTGGAAAAGACCTTAAGAATTTCTAGTGAAAATTCTTTCTTTCTTTCTTTCTTTCTTTCTTTCTTTCTTTCTTTCGCAAGTAAGGAAATATAGGGACAAGAGGCACAAATCTCTCACTTAAGATCACAAAATAAGGGCGCCTGGGTGGCTCAGTTGGTTAAGTGTCTGCCTTTGGCTCAGGCCATGATCCCAGGGTCCTGGGATCGAGTCCCATGTTGGGCTCCCTGCTCAGCGGGGAATCTGCTTCTCCCTCTACCCTTCCCCCTTGCTTGTGATCTCTCTCTCTCTCTCAAATAAATACATAAATAACATTTTTAAAAAATCACAAAATAAGTTGTCAAAGCCCTACGACTAGGATTCAGGTCTCCCTTTATGCATTCCACATAGGAAAACTATCTTCTTGCCCAGATCCTGAGAGTTCTGCTTGCTCAGTCACTAGGTTTTATAGACTGATGATGGCCAACAGTGTCAGTGTTGATTTTAGGACACCTTCATCAATGTATGGGATGGTTTCCAAAGAGAATCCCCCAAGGCACTGAAGGAGGAGACATTCAGCATGATAGCAGCAAAAGTTGGGGGGGCTTCTTGCCTCTCACTCCCCCACTAAAATTTACAGAGTATATTTATCTATTCATTCTATACCCAAGAGCAACCTAATCAATAATAAAATTCCTTAGGGTTCTGAAATTGCTCTATTACCTGGAGAGTAGATCAGGAGCTCTTTGTAGTGAAAGCATCTAAAGAATCAAACGAAGACAGAAAGGGGGTGGAGGCATCTTGGGGAGTTGATTTTCGAAGTATGGCTCAGGGAATTTTGAGCAGAAACAGATATCTTCTGAGAGCTGCACTATTTCTGCTTTATTTCCAAGTGTGTGTGTGTATGTCTACATGTGAGTATGTGTGTGTATCATCTGTTGCCCAGATTTTTGTGAAATGCAAATATTCAGTGACCCCATCAATTCAGGATTTTAGGTGTGATGTTCCTACATAATCTTAAGGAAATTATTTGTCATTCTGTGTGACTACCTCATACCTCCCTGTCTTTATTCCTGGACGACGCAGACCACAAAGAAGATAAAAGAGTAATAGTGGAGAATGGGTTTCCCTTCTCCCTTCGGGGCCCCTGTCAGCCGGTTCAGCCAGTGTTTATTCAGTGCTGGGCTGTGTGAGGCTCTGTGCTGAGGGCAGCCAGGGGACACACAGATGAGAAAGCCCAGTTTGCAAGAAGCTGGCGTCCTTGACTCTATTTTGTGTTTGCTTCTGCTTGTCTTTCCCTATTTCCTCTGTAAGATAACAGCATTGGGACCAAAATAAAATTGTCTTAGCTGTTTTATTCCTAAGGGTAAACATAACACTGGATGTTTGTCATTGTAGACAGCAATAAAGATAAACTTTTAAAGAAGGCTTGAAAAATATTTTTAAAGCATTAAGCTGACAGAAAGGCTGGAAATCTCTTACCCCATATATGCTGCTTTCAATATTATCCTGGATTCTCAGGAGGAACATAGATACTGAAGAAAATGGGAGGGAAGAGGAGAAGAAGAAATAGAAGACAACTTAACCTCTGGTTTATTCGAGTTTGATTTTCTTATCTCATTACTCTCTCATTTCTTCAAACTCTGTATGGTTAATATTTGAAAAAAGAATGTGGAAATTTTATTTCCATTTCTAACTCTTATTTATTCTTGATCCTTCTTCTTGGGGTTTTTGTTTTGATTTTTTTTTTTGCTTCAAGTTTTTATTTAAAACCTAGTTAATTAATATATAGGGCAATATTGGTTTCAGGAATAGAATTTAGTGATTTATCACTTGCATATAACACCCAGTGCTCATCACAAGTGCCCTTCTTAATACCCATCACCCATTTAGCCCATCCCCCACCCATCTCCCCTCCAGCAGCCCTCAGTTTGTTCTCTATCACTAAGAATCTCTTATGGTTTGTTTCCTCCCTCTTTTTTCTTTCCTCCTCCTGTGTTCATTTGTTTTGTTTCTTATATTCCACATATGAGTGAAATCTTATGGTGTTTGTCTTTCTCTGACTGACTTATTTTACTTAGCATAATATATTCTACCTCCATCCACGTCGTTGCAAATGGCAAGATTGCATTTTTTGATGGCTGAGTAGTATTCTGATACACACACACACACACACACACACACAGACCACATCTTCTTTATCCACTCATCAGTTGATCGACATTTGGGCTCTTTCTATAATTTGGCTATTGTTGCTAATGCTGCTATAAACATCGGGGTGCATGTGCCCCCTTTGAATCAGTATTTTTGTACCCTTTGTGTAAATACCTAGTGGTACAATTGCTGGGTCATAGGGTAGTTCTATTTTTAACTTTTTGAGGAACCTTCCAGAGTGACTGCACCAGTTTGCATTCCCACCAACAGTGTAAGAGGTTTCCTCTTTTTTTGCATCCTTGCCAACATCTGTTGCTTCCTGTGTTAATTTTAGCGATTCTGACAGGTGTGAGGTGGTATCTCATCATGGTTTTGATTTGTATTTCGCTGATCATGAGTGATGTGGAGCGTCTTTTCACGTGTCCGTTGGCATCTGGATGTCTTCTTTGGAAAAACTTCTGTTCATGTCTTCTGCCAATTTCTTAACTAGATTATTTGTTTTTTGGGTATTGAGTTTGGTAAGTTCTTTATATATTTTGGATATTAACCCTTTATAGATATGTCATTTGCAGATATCTTCTCCCTTTCCCAAGGTTGCCTTTTAATTTTGTTGATTGTTTCCTTCACTGTGCAGAAGCCTTTTATCTTGACGAAGTCCCAGTAGTTCATTTTTGCCTTTGTTTCCCTTGCCTCTGGAGACGTGTCTAGTAAGAAGTTGCTACAGCTGAGGTCAAAGAGGTTGCTGCCTGTGTTCTCCTCCAGGATTTTGATGCTTTCCTGTCTCATATTTAGGTCTTTAATCCATTTTGAATTTATGTTTGTGTATGGCATAAGAAAGTGGTCCAGTTCCATTCTTCTGCATGTGGCTGCCCAGTTTTCCCAACACCATTTGTTGAAGACTGTCTTTTTTCCATTGGATATTCTTCCCTGCTTTGTTGAAATTTAGTTGACCTTATAGCTGTGGGTCCATTTCTGGGTTTTCTTTTTTTTTTTTTTAAGATTTTATTTATTTATTTGACAGAGAGAGAGAGCCAGCAAAAGAGGGAACACAAGCAGGGGGAGTGAGAGAGGAAGAAGCAGGCTCCCAGCAGAGCAGGGAACCCGATGCGGGGCTCGATCCCAGGACTCCAGGACCACGCCCTGAACCGAAGGCAGACGCCTAACGACTGAGCCACCCAGGCGCCCCCATTTCTGGGTTTTCTATTCTGTTCCATAGATCTATGTGTCTGTTTTTGTGCCAGTTCCATACTCTCTTGATGACTACATAATACAGCTTGAAGTCCGGAATTGTGATGCCTCCAGCTTTCCTTTTCTTTTTCAAGATTTTTTTGGCTCTTTGGGGTCTTCTGTGGTTCCATACAAATTTTAGGATTGTTTGTTCTAGCCCTGTGAAAAATGCTATTTCAATAGGGATTGCATTAAATGTGATCCTTTTCCTTGTAATTGATATTATAGCCTATTATTCTCTGCCACCGTCCCCAGAAGAAAACTTGGTAAACTAAAGAAAAGGTTTTCTTTTTTACTCATACACTTCTTATTTAAATGCTAACATCAACTTAATGGGAAAATTAATAGCTGATACTGGAAGCCGTAAAACATCGTTGTACAAGCACAGACTTCTGATTTCAGTAGGTTGTTACTAGATGCATGATCTTCAGCAAGTTAGTCAAACTGTTTGAGTCTCACTTTCTTCATCTGTAAAGTACGAATAATAATGTTAGGTGTGCTATGTATTAACATGCTTAGTTCTCATAACCCTATGGAATAGATCTTTCATAGATGGGAAATTGAGGAAAAGTCAGTTTTAGAAACTTGCCTCCCCCTAAGTGGCAGCATTGAGCTTAAAACCCAGTCATGCTCCAGAGCCCACCACACTCTTAACTTCCAAGCTTCTGGGTGTACCCCTCGAAGGCCACATCATCATGGCTTGTTGCCGGTAGGCATAGAAAGAATTCAGAGTCAATGCCCGGATGTCTTTGAATAGCACCTCTGCCTCCAGCTTCCTAGGGCCTCAGAAAGCCCTGCGTCCACTGTTAAGAGTTGAGTTGTAGGACCCGCAGGTTTACATGTTGAAGTCCTAACCCCCAGTATGTCAGAATGTGACCTTATTTGGAAATAGGGTCATCGCAGCTGTAATTCTTTGAGAGGAGATCATACTGGGGTGGGCTGAGCGCCATATCCAGTGTGACTCGTGTCCTTATAAAAAGGGGAAATTCGGACACAGACACCCAACAGGGGAGACTGCCGCGTGAAGTTAAGAGTTACGCTGCTGCAAGACAAGTAACTACTGGCAGCGAGAAGAGAAGGCTAGAACAGGCCCTTCCCTGGAGCCCTCAGAGGGAGCACAGTCCTGCGTACACCTTGATCTCGGACTTCCAGCCCACGGAAGTGTCGGTTGTTGAAGCCACTGTGTTCGTGGTACTTTGTAACGGTGGCCCTAGCAAATGCCTGCACATGCAGCTGACGGGGTTGAGCCCTTACCACCACTCAGTCAGTGTGCTCTTCACGTCTTCTCAACTTAACACCCTGCATTGCTTATTTCCATGCACCCTCAACTCTGAAGCTTATTCCCGTAACCCAGCTTGCCTCCAGCTCCCATGCCCCGTGTTTACAGGTGCTGGGCGGTTGGCCCCACCTGTGGCCTCTCCTGTCCTAACTGCCCTCTAAACCGAGCAAGTCGTCTGACCTCTGTACCAGCTTCTTCTCTCTTCTCTCTTTTCCGCAGTCAGCTAGACCCAAAACTTTCTCTCCCATGCCCTCCTGCAAACAAAGTTGCCAAGACATGTTGTTGATTCTCTCTTTGCAGTGCCTGCCATGGGCATGCTTCTGATTTCGCTAAACCATTTCCCATCCTCATGCTGAGCAGCTGCAGTCGCTCGCCTGTGGTCCTGCCTGTGTCCTCGCACTAGCTTGCAGCCTGTTCATCTGCCGCCACAGTCATCTTCTCGACCTAATGGTTGTGCTCACATCATCACTAGGGCTGGGCCTTGGTTGCCTGCAGAATAAGGGCCCATCTTAAATTTGGCATTCAAGGCTCTTCTTTAATATGGCCCCAGCTCACCCCAGTATTGTCCCCTAAGATAACCAAGGGAGACCAACAGTCCAACAGCAAGAGCTTTACTTGGACTGTCTGTTAATGGAAACTTATGGTCTGAAACTAGATTTTATCATTCTGTCAGAGGTGACCTGTCTCAGCTGAGTTCATTCTTGTTAACAAAATTCATGAAAGACACAGCCTCTGCTCTGATTGCATTTCATATCTGTATACGAGGATGTGGTCTTGATTTTCATGTTTCCATAACCACAGGATTATCTCACAGGGTGTATTACTTCTGTAGGTTGCTAACCTCATTTACAGTGTTGGTTTCTTTGTTCATTCATTTGTTTATGTTTGCTAATTTATTTTATTTTTTTATATGTTTGCTAATTTAGATAAGAAGCTGCCTTATCTCTAAATTCTAAGTGCTCCTTACTCTTGAGCTCCTCGGAATTTTTCTGAATAAGTTTTAGGCCACTGCTCAGCAGCGTCTGAAATCCTGAAAAGAACAACACCAGCTGGTCCAGCCAGGGCCAGAAAATAAAAATGTGCAGCCTTCTGGAGTTAAGGGCACTGACAGTGAATGAGGAGGGAAAAAAGGAGCTGAAGAAAGGCAGTTGAGAGAAAGGAGAGAGCAGAGCTCAGCAGGAAAGTGGTTCCCTTGTGAGGACGAGCACAGTGCTGTAGCTGGCTTAGATTACGGACCACTCACCCCCGTATGATCTTCGCCACAACAAAAGACCAGAGACTGAGTAGCTTCAACAACAGAGACTCACTTGCTCACAGTTCCGGAGGCCCGCAAGTCCAAGATCAAGGTGCCAGTTGATTTGGTTCTTGGTGAGAGTTCCCTTCCTGGTTTGCAGAAGGCCGCCTTCTTGGTGTGTCCTCATATGGCAGAGAAAGAAATGTCTCTCTTTCCTTCTTTTTAGAAGGCCTGTTGGATTAGGGCCCCATTCTTATGACCTCATTTAACCTTGATTATCTCCGAAAGACCCTATTTCCAGATACAATTACATTGGGGTTTAGGACTTTGACATATGAATGGGGGGGGCACAATTCGGTGCATAGCACCCTCCCTCACAAAAAGTATACATAAAAGTTTTTCCCCTTTGTTTAGTGAAAGAGAGCTGCTGAATCGTGAGATACCCAGGTATAGTGTGATTAGAGATACAGGAAGTTCTGACCCAACAGAACTACCTAATAGCTCCTGGTTATTAGCAAGACTCAGAAGCAACTCAGCCTGATACCATCTGTTAAGATAAGTGAACCTAGGGGCTTCAAAGACAATTCTTCTATTGGAAAGTCTAAATTTTATTTAATATCTTTTGAACTATGAAAAATTGAACCTTTAATCCAGGAAGTTCAACTGAGTTTGGTTGGAATTAATTTACTTCATTACAGAAAGCTGTAAACTGTAAGCTAAACTATGCAGATGAATTCCTCTTAAATCCTTTTTTGAATTTGGGTTCTTTTTTTTTTTTTAAAGATTTTATTTATTTATTTCAGAGAGTGGGCGCAAGCTGAGGGGAGGAGCAGAGGGAGAAGGAGAAGCAGACTCCCCGCTGAGCAGGGAGCCCAACTGGCGGCTGGGGAGGGGGGAGCGGTGCCTCAAGGGACTCTGGGCTCATGACTGGAGCCGAAGGCAGACTCTTAACTGCTTAACCGACTGAGCCACCCAGGTGCCCAAGTTTGGGTTCTTTAGGTGGGGATGGTATAGGTCCAGTTTCCCAGGAATTTGGGTGCAGAAGGCTTGTTGGGGAGCACTCTGGGCTCAGCACCTGTGAGGGAATCTCAGGAAGCAGGATTAGGTAGATGGGGAAGTTGAACTGAGACACGTTCACAAGAGGTGTCTCAGCTGATCTTACGGAAAGCTCTGGAAGTTAAGATGGGCCTGCAGCACATCCAGGAGTTGAAGAAAGGGGGCCAGGCCTCTGTACCCCCTTATCAGCCGGTCATTAGATATTGTCTGTCTCTGGGAAAGAGGTGTAACTTTGGGCAAGGTAGCCCCCTTTTGCAGAGGGCAGTGCCCAGAAAGGGACTCCATCAAGAGCCTTCAGCTGGTAACGTTCCTCACAGCTTCAGCCCATAGAGAGGGCGGCTGGTGCTGCACCACTTTGTCTACCACACAGGAACGGAGCTCATGCCAAGGAGCCCTTAGTTTTGCATTCAGATCTGTTGATGTTCCTCTGCTTGGGATTCAGGTGGGCTTTTTTGTTTGTTTGTTTTTTATAGTTAGAAGATTGTTCTTGTGCTAGAGGCTAAAGATTTTTTGTATGTACGAGCCCTCTGAAAATGGTGGGTTGTGGCCAACTAAGACTAGTAATTAATTGTGCAACTAAAGCACAGAATATTTCCAGTCATGTCGTTACAAGCACAAGGGAGTTAGAACTAGTTATGCACTTAACTGAAAATTACTGGTAGAGGGTGTGATGAGGAGCAAGTTTTAGACAAGCCTGGACGTTTATTTTGGAGGAGCTCATTTCCGCAGACGTACTGTGGTTTCGGTAACTTTCTGGGTTTGGTTTTTGTTTTGTTTTTTTTCTGAGAGTGTTTATGTTCTTTTGCTAGAATTAGTAGAGGAGTTATGAATATGGAATATGGCCCAGTGCTATATAAGCGTTCCTCAACACTTGCCTGTTAATTAGTGTGGTTAGGTTTAATGAACTCATTTAATAACAATATTCCTGCCTGCTGAGAATTTTATTGGGTACTAAATTCTTAAATTTAATAATGCAAAACATATTTGTAGAGTGTTAATAATGGTTGCAGGACTTTCAGAGAGTAAAATACTGAAGGTTAAGTGTAATGGATTAATTAAATAAGAAAGCCCAAACCACCTTTAAAAGTGATTCCATAATGCTGTTTGCTTTCTTTTAATGAATAAAGCAGGCCGTATCAAATGCCATTTGCGTGCGTGCTTTTAAAAACAGCGTTCAAAGCTAGCAAATTTAGACCAGAGGAAACTCAAACACAGCAAAATATTCTGCTTGGCAAACAGAGTTTTGTTTTCTGTACTGATCCATTAAATTGAATAACTTGATTTTCTTACAAGATGTCAACAATATGTCTCTTCATGTAGAGCAATCAGCAGGAACTCTCCAACCAATTCCTGAACGGCAGCAGCTTGTATCGGTGGTGGTCCACATAAGCATTTGGGAAATGTTTTTAATGGCTTTAATTGCATTTTAGTGAAATGACACAAACTTCTTATTATAGCCTTTTCAAAATAAGCAATTCATTTAAATTGGCAAAGAATTTTTAAACTGGTTGTAAATGTCCTTTATGTGATACATTCAAAATTATTTTTAGCAAACTTTTCAGGATAAGTGTGTTTTGTCATCATTATCTTAATGAATTGTTTGGACCTAGGGAAGGTGTGCCCCTCAGTTTTCCCATCTGCACAATAGGGATAGAAAAATAATGCCAGTTAGGGTGTGATAAGGCAACGTGTGGTTAAGCGTGCACACTCTGAGCTCTCCAGAGTCCTCTCAGGCAGTTTTATTTGAGGATGAGTTTTGTGGATTTTGTTTGTAGAGAGGTAATTACTCCAGACAGGAGCCCTGGGGGAGAATACTGAACTCATTTTCCACTCCTGGTAGATTATAGAGGAGTGAATTTTGAGTTTTGAAATATTAAAAAAGCCTGGAAGTTGTGATTTCCAGTCAAATCCATTCCCATCACATTGAGAAGGCACATCGATTAGGAATGTGTTTAGTTATTTTATTTCTGGCATCAAGAATTTTGGGGGTAGGTGGCTCAATGATGCCTTCATT
>NW_024426663.1:58871-138440 GCF_017311325.1 Ursus maritimus
ATGACTGGAGCCGAAGGCAGACTCTTAACTGCTTAACCGACTGAGCCACCCAGGTGCCCAAGTTTGGGTTCTTTAGGTGGGGATGGTATAGGTCCAGTTTCCCAGGAATTTGGGTGCAGAAGGCTTGTTGGGGAGCACTCTGGGCTCAGCACCTGTGAGGGAATCTCAGGAAGCAGGATTAGGTAGATGGGGAAGTTGAACTGAGACACGTTCACAAGAGGTGTCTCAGCTGATCTTACGGAAAGCTCTGGAAGTTAAGATGGGCCTGCAGCACATCCAGGAGTTGAAGAAAGGGGGCCAGGCCTCTGTACCCCCTTATCAGCCGGTCATTAGATATTGTCTGTCTCTGGGAAAGAGGTGTAACTTTGGGCAAGGTAGCCCCCTTTTGCAGAGGGCAGTGCCCAGAAAGGGACTCCATCAAGAGCCTTCAGCTGGTAACGTTCCTCACAGCTTCAGCCCATAGAGAGGGCGGCTGGTGCTGCACCACTTTGTCTACCACACAGGAACGGAGCTCATGCCAAGGAGCCCTTAGTTTTGCATTCAGATCTGTTGATGTTCCTCTGCTTGGGATTCAGGTGGGCTTTTTTGTTTGTTTGTTTTTTATAGTTAGAAGATTGTTCTTGTGCTAGAGGCTAAAGATTTTTTGTATGTACGAGCCCTCTGAAAATGGTGGGTTGTGGCCAACTAAGACTAGTAATTAATTGTGCAACTAAAGCACAGAATATTTCCAGTCATGTCGTTACAAGCACAAGGGAGTTAGAACTAGTTATGCACTTAACTGAAAATTACTGGTAGAGGGTGTGATGAGGAGCAAGTTTTAGACAAGCCTGGACGTTTATTTTGGAGGAGCTCATTTCCGCAGACGTACTGTGGTTTCGGTAACTTTCTGGGTTTGGTTTTTGTTTTGTTTTTTTTCTGAGAGTGTTTATGTTCTTTTGCTAGAATTAGTAGAGGAGTTATGAATATGGAATATGGCCCAGTGCTATATAAGCGTTCCTCAACACTTGCCTGTTAATTAGTGTGGTTAGGTTTAATGAACTCATTTAATAACAATATTCCTGCTGAGAATTTTATTGGGTACTAAATTCTTAAATTTAATAATGCAAAACATATTTGTAGAGTGTTAATAATGGTTGCAGGACTTTCAGAGAGTAAAATACTGAAGGTTAAGTGTAATGGATTAATTAAATAAGAAAGCCCAAACCACCTTTAAAAGTGATTCCATAATGCTGTTTGCTTTCTTTTAATGAATAAAGCAGGCCGTATCAAATGCCATTTGCGTGCGTGCTTTTAAAAACAGCGTTCAAAGCTAGCAAATTTAGACCAGAGGAAACTCAAACACAGCAAAATATTCTGCTTGGCAAACAGAGTTTTGTTTTCTGTACTGATCCATTAAATTGAATAACTTGATTTTCTTACAAGATGTCAACAATATGTCTCTTCATGTAGAGCAATCAGCAGNNNNCAACCAATTCCTGAACGGCAGCAGCTTGTATCGGTGGTGGTCCACATAAGCATTTGGGAAATGTTTTTAATGGCTTTAATTGCATTTTAGTGAAATGACACAAACTTCTTATTATAGCCTTTTCAAAATAAGCAATTCATTTAAATTGGCAAAGAATTTTTAAACTGGTTGTAAATGTCCTTTATGTGATACATTCAAAATTATTTTTAGCAAACTTTTCAGGATAAGTGTGTTTTGTCATCATTATCTTAATGAATTGTTTGGACCTAGGGAAGGTGTGCCCCTCAGTTTTCCCATCTGCACAATAGGGATAGAAAAATAATGCCAGTTAGGGTGTGATAAGGCAACGTGTGGTTAAGCGTGCACACTCTGAGCTCTCCAGAGTCCTCTCAGGCAGTTTTATTTGAGGATGAGTTTTGTGGATTTTGTTTGTAGAGAGGTAATTACTCCAGACAGGAGCCCTGGGGGAGAATACTGAACTCATTTTCCACTCCTGGTAGATTATAGAGGAGTGAATTTTGAGTTTTGAAATATTAAAAAAGCCTGGAAGTTGTGATTTCCAGTCAAATCCATTCCCATCACATTGAGAAGGCACATCGATTAGGAATGTGTTTAGTTATTTTATTTCTGGCATCAAGAATTTTGGGGGTAGGTGGCTCAATGATGCCTTCATTGAGTATCTATCTATCCATCTGTCTATCTTTCTTTTTTTTTCTTTTTTATTTTTTTTTTACTATGATATGTTAGTCACCATACAGTACATCATTGGTTTTTGATGTAGTGTTCCATGATTCATTGTTTGGGTATAACACCCAGTGCTCCATGCAGTACGTGCCCTCTTAATACCCATCACTGGGCTAACCCATGCCCTCACTCCCCTCCCCTCTAAAACCCTCAGTTTGTTTCCCAGAGTCCATAGTCTCTCATGGTTCATCTCCCCCTCCGTTTTTCCCCCTTCATTTTCCCCTTCCTTCTCCTAATGTCCTCCCTGGTATTCCTTATGTTCCACAAATAAGTGAAACCATATGATAATTGTCTTTCTCTCCTTGACTTATTTCACTTAGCATAATCTCCTCCTGTCCCATCCATGTTGCTGCAAATGTTGGGTAATCATTCTTTCTGACGGCTGAGTAATATTCCATTGCATATATGGACCACATCTTCTTTATCCATTTGTCTGTTGAAGGGCATCTCGGCTCCTTCCACAGTTTGGCTATTGTGGACAATGCTACTATGAACATTGGGGTGCATATGGCCCTTCTTTTCACTACATCTGTATCTTTGGGGTAAATACCCAGTAGTTCAATTGCTGGGTCATAGGGTAACTCAATTTTTAACTTTTTGAGGAACCTCCACACTGTCTTCCAAAGTGGCTTTGCATTCCCACGAACAGTGTAAGAGGGATCTCCTTTCTCCACATCCTCTCCAACATTTGTTGTTTCTCGCCTTGTCCATTTTTGCCATTCTAACTGGCATAAGGTGGTGTCTCATCTGTCTATCTTTCTGCTTGCCATCCTCAGAATGCTTGTTGCTGCAGGATTACAAGATGCCCTGCCCATTTCCAGGGAACATGTTGCAGGCGTGAAGAGCAGGGAAAGAGGAAGAAGGAAATGGTGGCTGCTGTATCAAGAAAGAAAAGCTTTTCTAGGAAACGTCAACATTTGTTTCATTGGCTGCATATTAGTTTAACTAGTCCTGGGAGTAGGTTTTGTGGGGGAGCTATGTATGGCCCCCAGTTGGGGAGTGACAGACATTTTAAAGGAAGACAATGGCCTGTAGCTCTCAGATCTAGTAGTTGGTGTTGACCTAGTGTTCGTCAGGTCACGCACATTTCTAGTTTTGCTTCCTTTGTTGCTCTCATCTTCGAAGCCAAGCCTGATCCCGGTTCTAAGCTCAGGCAAGATGGAGATAAAAAGTGAGCCCCAAGTACTCTGGGCTTCAGCATCTGCTCATGTTGGCTGCCCGACAGGCCCCAACCTGGTGCCCCAGTTCTGAGACCCAAGTCCCCACATTGCATTGTTTCCTGGGCCTGACTCGCTGCCTTGGAAACCTCCCAGCCCTCAGTCTCTGGAGGACCTGGACTGCCTAGCTCTCGCTTGTTTCCCTCTAGGGAGAGAAATTCTATCTTTGAGCTTCTGCCTAATGGCTGGGGTTCCGCCATCTGCTGACAGACTCACTTAATGATGCCTCGGACTTCAGAGCATTGCCAGCTCCATGATACCCGATCCCTGGCTTGGCTTCCACCTACCAGTCCACCACCACCACTACACATGCACACGTACACACACACACGCGTTTGATCAAAGTTATCATGGCCGAAACAATCAGATAGATATTCAAGACTCATAATGAAAAACAGCCATGTTTTGTCTATCTCTCTCTACGTGCAATTCTTTTCTGTTTAACACTTGCAACAGTTTTAGCTGTTTCTTCTCCTTTGCCTCTATAATTTATAATTTGCTTATATTGCTATTTCTTCCATTTTACCTCAATTGTAGATATTATGTATTGATTGTTGACAAGGGCTATGTGGATCCGGTGCCCTCCCCAAATACGCAGCAACTTCCCCTTTACCCATTCTCCTCATCTGAATTTTTGGTTAGATCAATATTCAGATTTCTTGTTACATAAGAGAAGAATCAACTGTCTTGCTCCTGCCACTTTTACTTGATCACTGGTTCTATGGAGCCAAACCCATATACCGTGTTTCTTTCTTCCTCGGGAACAGCCTCTTGTTGGTGGATTCCTCCTCTAGCAGCTTCCTCAGAAAGCATCCATGATAGATCAGTGATTTAAGAAACATCTTAATTCTGCCTTTGCATTTGATTGATAGCTTGGGCATAGAATTTGAAGCTGGACATTATTTTCTCTAGGGATTTTGAAGTGATTGTCCAGTGTCTTTTGGACCCAGAATTGCTATTGAGAAAGTAGGTACCATTATGACTCCCAGTCCCTTGTATGAGACCTGCTGTTGTTTCTCTTTCTCTTTCCTGAAAGCTTTTAGAATCCTCTTTGCCCAGTGTTTCGAAATTTCATGTTGATGTGTCTTAGTATAGGTGTAGGGTTTTTTTTTTTTTTTTAATCCATTTTGCTGGTCCCATGAAGGACCCTCTCCTGTGGAAATAGATATCCTTCAGTTCTAGGAAATTAAAAGGTATCAGTGGTAATTTCCTCCCTTCCAGCTTCTCTGTCATATTTTGGGAACTGCTATAATTTGGATATTAAATATTCTAAAATTATCTCTTCATAATTTTACTTTATCTCTCATATTTTCCTCATTCTTTGGTTTGTTTCCTCTTAGTTTTGCAGCACTGTTTTCTGGAAGATTTTCTCAACTTTACATTTCAATTTTTTAAATTAAAATTTAGTTTCTGCTTTTAATTTCCAAAGGTTTTTCATGTTGTTATTCTCTGAGTATTCTTTTTAAAGCTTCTTATTCTTGTTCCATGAATATTATATCATTATTTAACTCTATACATGTGTCCATATTTTTTTAGAAATTTTCTTATGTTCCAGCATTTTTTCTCTGTTTCCTCCAAGTTGTTTTTCTTTCCTTCTTCCTTCTTTCTGTTTCTCTCTCTTTTATGTTAGATGCTCTCTTCAAATATCTAGTTGTTGTTGGCTGTCTCTTCATATTTAAGAGTAAGGCACAACAAAGCCATTAGAAGGTGTGTCCCTCTGCAAAAAGAGGAACATCCTGTCTGGATGTTATAAAGCTAGTAGCAAAGGTTCTCAGAGCTGAGTGGGGGAAAAGGAGCCAATGGTCTTATCATTCAACATGTGAACTTTCCCTTAACTCCCCAATTTCAGGATGGCACCCTTATCCTCTGACTGGTGGCCCAGAATCCAGAATCAGTTTGGGATTAACTACTGTAGAGGGTAAATGTCTGATTTCCTTCTTGTGTTGGGAAGACATGATGGTGCTGGGTTGGGGAAGATAAATAGGGATCCAATGGCTCCTTACATACACTTTCGACTAATCCACCTGTTTGGAGCTGTATGTGTACCCTCTGGCTCTCCTGTCCACAGTGTTGATCGCTCTGTCTCTCTGCTGTGTTAAATCCACTCATTTGTTTGCTTTGCAACTTCTGAAATTCAGTTCTAATCTTCTCTTCTGTTCTTGCCATTATACAGTCAGTTGTCATTACTTGCAATAACTGTGTTCTATGAAGTTGCTTTACACACTGAATTAATAAATACTGAAACATTGTTCCAAGGAAATACAGGGTTAGGCACCTGTGAGCCTCATCAACTCATCAATACAGAACCTTGTATTATATGTATTTCTGTTCAAAAAAACCTTACTTAAAATATATTATTGATTTGTTAATATCAAAGTCACGGCCAACAGTACTGGAACGTATGCCAGAGTGAAGTGTATCCAATACATGCATTTTCTCTATAAGACACATTGCAGCCTTCTTGTGCTCAGGAACTCTAGACAGTGCTTCTGCACTGTGCCTGGGGGGTCATTTTAGACAACAAAATCACCAATAAAAAGCACAGAAATGCAAAAACATGCCACTAAATAGACTATGAAAAGGCTGCTTGTTTATAGTGTGCGAGCTGAAGCAAGAAGTCAGAGTGTGGCCTTGTTCAGCCTCGGTTGGGAACACGAGCATTAGGAGTCCCCAATTTTTCACATCTTTGCATGTCCACAAATGACTGTGAAAGCACCATGAGTCTTAATTTTGGAGTAGAAATAAGTTTTAGAGGATAGGCAAGTTTACTAATACAGAATGTGCAATTAATGAGGGTCAACTGTAGTTTTATGCTTTGTAAAATCCTTTATCTTTTCAGAGTGGCTTCAGGAAGGATTGAAAGAAACAAGATAAATAATCACATTCAATCCGCCACATGTAGCTAGAAGTCTCTGTCGTCTTAGTTATTTTGTGTGGGACCCAGTGTGTATTACTACCTCCATATTTGCTTTTCCTCTGCTCCCCTCTCTAGCGAGGACTCTTAATGAGCTGGAAAGGGCTCTGCACCGGGAGTTAGGAGACCTACCTAAGCTCTGCCTCTAACCAGCCACGAACTCAGCTCTGGCCTCAGATTCTAATCTACAGACTGAGGAGCTTCAACCAGAGGCGTGCAGAGCTGCAGCCCTCATATTCTGTAGCCTGCCGGCAATGTTGACCAAGGGAATGATGGAACACACAGAATGGATCGAATGTAAGGACCCTGCTGTCAGGGAGGCACTGGACTCACCACTTGCTCAGACTGTATCCTGAAGAGAAAATGGCTACAGACACTGGGCAAGGTTCCTTAATAAAGTCACACATCTAGCAACAGGAGGGTCTCAATCTATCTCTGAGCCCGAAGAATGCTTTCCACTCTGCCCACTGCCATAATGCTCTTACCGCCCAGCTTCTCCTTAAATGGTTTCATTTTTTTTAACATTTCCTATGGCTCCTTTGAGACCAGGTAGATTTTGGACAAAATCTCAGCTAACTAGTTACTTGACCTGCATGATCCTTAGTTTCCTTCACTTTAAAAAGAAGATAATAATGTCCCCTTTGCATCTTTATCATGAGGATTATGGCAAATGCTGAGCAAAAAGTATGGCTCAATATATAATAATTACATTGATTTATTCTGGAGTTATAATCCTTGCAGATAAACCTTTGTATTTGCCCTTTTCTCTTGAACAGTTAATTACAAGCATTTCTTGTGTTGCTCAGGATTTCCATATTTACATTTAGAGATTGTACCTGTTTTCACTAAGCGGATAAATAGTATTTACTCATCTATTCCGCTGTGATTGATATTTAGGTCCTATTGCTTATTTTATTACAGTTCAATGAATATAGATCTTGAGAGCCAGATGTAGCTGAGTTAAAATTTCTTTAAAAAAATTTTTTTTTAATATTTATTTATTTGAGGGAAACGGAGAGAGAGAAAGCATGCGCAGGGAAAGGGAGAGAGAGAATCTCAAGCAGACTCCTCACTGAGCAGGGAGCCCAACGCAGGGCTCAATCTCTGGACCCTGAGATCATGACCTGAGCAGAAACCAAGAGTTGGATGCCCAACCGATTGCACCACCCAGGTGCCCTGCTGAGTTAAAATTTCTAATTCCACTGCTATTTGGTTTTGGATTATTTGCTTGAATCTTCTGGCAATAATAAAACTTATTTTGCAGCATCGTTCTGAAGATTAAATAAGGCAAGCAACAGCTATACAACTCTTCACACTTTGCCAGGTGCATCATGCATTGTCAAGACATGCTAGTTCTTCTCCCCTTCAGCAGAGGCGCCAGGCTCAAGGTGCCTTTAAAGCAGGCCTAATGACGGCACTTGCTCCCAGCTCTTATCGTGGATCCAGGGAAACCTCACTGAGATTCTCTGCAGGCAGGCCTCCTGCTTGAACCTGCTGGAAGGTCAGCAGGGACACTCAGTTCTCTACGACAGATGCACGGCCTCAAACTTAAAAGTAATCTTTACTTCTTATTTTATTTCTTATTTGCTTTTCTAAGAGTGAAAGTTATTTTTCAAACATTATTCTGAATGAGTAGTCAGCTATATTTAGACGATTTGAAAAAAATGTGGTTTCATTATGCTTTCACTAGTGGATACAGATGGAGACTGCAAATGAGATTGTAGAGAATTATTTTTATGACTGGTTCAGAGGAGAGGGCAGAGGACCGTGATAGAGTTTAAGCTTGAGGAAAATCTGCATTACATTTACATAGGCAAGAGTTTATTATGTCCCAACAGAATGGGTCTGATTTGGGTAATTTTAGAAAATGCCACAATGGGACTAGAATCGTTACTCCATGGTATAGGTGAATTTGTGACTGCCTTGATTTTTCTATTAAAATCAGATATCCATATGCAGTGTGATCTTAAGCTAGCAACTCCTTTCCTTTGTCTGGAAGGAGATAAAACAGCATAGAGCTGGATGCTAAGATGTAAATTGTAGAGAAGATGTCTGTAATTAACTTAGAAAGTACTGTTTGTGTTTAACTTCACCATAATTTTTCAGGATGAACAAATTGCACATTAGTGTAGGCAAGAAGTAAGGCTTTTAACAAGTGTAATTGTTTTTCCCCATCTCATTTTCTAAGATGGACCTGTGAACTTTTAACTTACACATTGGTTTGGAGTAATTAGCCCCTGAATTGTCTAGCTTTTGAGACATAATTATTTAGAAAAGAGATGGACCTGGTTTTCTGGAATCATCAGACGAAGAATGATACCCTTCACTGAAAATCATACAATAATGCTCAAAAGGAGAGTATAACATAGTCATGTAGACATCTGGTGGGTACTTGAAATATTTACAATTTTTTTGTTTTGCAAAAAACCACAATATATTTTGTATGACTTTTTTTCCCCTAAATCACTTTTCCTGGTAGGTTTTGAGCACTTTTTTATCTTTACAAAGTTTGGAGAGTGAAAAGAATTCAAATTCTCTCCAACTACCAGGTAGTCAAATCTTTTTAAAATCTCTTATATACTATTGTCCATATTACATAAGTCACCTACAGAAGATTAACTAATGAGTTTTGGGCAATCAAAGTGAACTATTGTCCAGGCCAAGGGTGAATTGCAAGCTATGACAATCTCTTGGCAGGATAACAACCGGAATAGCCTGTAAGCTGATACACTGTAAGGAGGCATCTGGTTTTCCTCTTGGCGGGCTCTGGGTGCCAAAGCTAAGCTCCTTGGCTCACTTTTCTCTGACACTGCTCTTTAGATACCAGGATTCTGACTGTCACTGCAGACCTGGTATGTAGCTTTTTAAAAAATGCTTTATACGTGTCCATGAATCATAATTCACAATGTGCTGAAAAGGGTAGGTGGCAGAGTGAGTTTCTGTCCCATCGCTGTCTTCCAGACACAGTCCCCTCTTCCAGAGGCAGGCCCTGGTAAGGGTTCCTTAGATGTCCCTCCGGAGATAAGCTGTGCATATCAAGGGCACTCGGACATACATTCTGCTTCTTTTACACATATGGTCATATAACATACACTGAACTGCACCTGCTCTTTTCAAAACCTGATCAATTTTGGAGATTGTGCCACCATTATATAGAGCTGCCCCATTCGTTTTAAAGGCTGTTAGCGTTCGTTGCATTGTATGGATGGAGCTTGTTTACCACACCCCCACCGGTGGATGTTCACATGATTTTCAGTCTTTTGCTAATACAAACACTGCTGCATTGAATGAATCTGTACATTCATTGTTTTGCATACATCAGCATATCTGGGGGATAGGTATTCCTAGAAACAAAATTGCTGGTCAAATGATACATGCATTTTTTTATTTTGACAAATGCTGCCAGACTGCAGTATACCTCGTGTAAGTTATCCACCCACTGGCCGAGTATGAGAGCGGTATGTGCTTTTTAAGTCCTACACGTGGCCTTTGTCATTGAGGGTTGTATTTTTCTGAACCGGGCTACAGTCCAGAGCCTTTGTGCTCACTCACGTTACATCGGTGACTTTCCGTCTGTGACCAGGACTCATTCTCCAACACTCCGGGACACTGTATTTTATTCCAACCATTTGAAAGCATTGCTTACAACCCGAATAGGAAATAGACATATTTTTGTGTTTCCTCATAGAAGAGGGAATCAAGGGGAGGTTCTGATGCTTGAAAGCCCCTGAGTTTTGGTAACGTGGAGGCAATGAAGAGATTAGCTTATTTTCCTTGATTTGAGTATCACCATAGGAGGGAATCATCCCAACCTTCAGTAAAGAAACAAACTGAAGTTTTGACCTTTAAAGCTACAGTGTTGGTGGTGTCTTACCGTTATCACTTCACCACTGAGCCACTCTCTCTGCCAAGCAGACATCCCATGCTCACCGAAGGGTCTGGCTCCCTGCCTCCTCTGGGGGCAGCTGCATCCCTGCGGCACCTCGCTCCTCGCCCCTCGCCCCTCGGCTTCCTTCCTTTCTCTTCCTCACCTGCATTTCCTCTCCTTATCCAAACAGCTTTTTACGATGCCTGTTAGAACTTAATCACTTCTCCCTAAGCCACTATTATAACATGGCAGGTCCAGGCACAAACCAGAGCGAACTCTCTTTGATTTTTATATCTGTAGATCTCCCTCCTGTGCTTGCTATTTTATAATCTGTGCTGTAGTTTGTATTCCAAACTTCTAAAACGTTAAGAGCCCTTTTTGTTCAGTTATGTAAAGCACCTAGTTCACGGTGCTGTATTTTAATCAAATTTATATATTTAAAATATATATATATTAGAATTGTGGTTCTGCATACAATTTGTGTAAATTGAATCCAAAAGTGCTTGAATTTGGTCAAGTAAGTATAGCTTTTTCTTCTTCTTTGTTTTAAATCTATTTACTGATTCCAAGTAGTGAAAAGCATTATTATTTTAACTTAAATATATTTATAACTATAAAACTATGATGGCATTTCTGTGGGTTGTTTCCCCAGTACAGTGTTCACTAACCCTGAACATAGACTTAAATGTTCCCATGAATGCTTGCTGTCCTTGGAACGATCTGTCCAGGTGAACAAAATGGGGAGCTACCAAGGACGCTGTCAGCACTGCTGTTTGGTACCATTCCGTTCGACATCTGTTGCCATGATAAGGGATTACTCTAGCCACCTTCATGATACCTAGAGCAGGGCTGCTCAAACACTGGCCCACAGACTAGTGCTTTTCTTACCTGACTGCAACAAAGTAAGTACAGGAATGGGAAGTAAGTGTGCAGAAGCTTGTATATCATCTGACAGTGTTGAATCTAATTTTTTGGATTGAGCTTATATTTTTTCTATGTCCTTTTAAAATCTTTTCCCCCCAAACACTCATTTTATTTTATTTTGCAAAATATGAATCTATCACAGATTAGGTTTTTGAAAATAATCTAGAAAATTCCTCAAATTTTAGTGACTGCCTAGCTTGTAAGGCAGATGCATTGCTCTAAACGTCTTTGCCTTGGCTTGCTTTCATAGTGTGACAAGTGTGATATCCTCATGTAAAACTTCAGGAAATGAGGCACAATGACAAAATTCCTCGCCTGCGGCTGCTGCATATACCAAAATTAAATCTTTCCCTTCTCATTTCTGTCATCAGAGTATGAGGCCTCATCTGCTTTTCATGATATGATATTTTAATTAGAATCTGAGAGAGTGAGTGGAATAAGAGAAAATTAGTCATGAAAAGAACATTGCATTTTCCTACCCTTCAAAGAAAAGTGCAGTAGCATTTTCTCCCATGTTATTTTTCCTTTAGCTCCATTTTCTAAAACTGAAGTACTTTGGAAGATATTTAGGAGAATTATAACACAATGGATTCGTGCTCAGAAAAAGTTCTCTGTGGGGCACCTGGGTGGCTCAGTCGGTTAAGTGTCTGCCTTTGGCTCAGGTCATGATCCCAGGGTCCTATTGGGCTTCTGTTCAGTGGGGAGTCTGCTTCTCCCGCTCCCTCTGCTCCTCCCCCTGCTCGTGCTCGCTCTCTCTCTCTAATAAATAAATAAAATCTTGAAAAAAAGAAAAAAAAGAAAAAATTCTCTGTGTTGGATATTTTTTTTTAATTTTTTACTCTTTTAAAATTTAAATTCAATTGCTTAACATATAGTGTATTATTATTTTCAGAGTTAGAGTTCAGTGGTTCATCAATCTTATGTAACACCCAGTGCTCATCACATCACATGCCCTCCTTAAAGTCCATCACCCGGTTACCCCATCCCCCCACAGCCCTCCCTTCCAGCAACCCTCAGTTTGTTTGCTATGATTAAGAGTCTCTTATGGTTTTGTGCTGGATGTTTTTAAATGTTGGTGGAATGTATATAAAATAATAATATTTGGGGAAATTTGCAGGTATTACAGTGTCAGCCTCAGGGAGAGGTTTGGGTTTATGTACCAGCCAAAGTACAACCAAGGAGCCAGAATAAGCATTGACAATGTTGCCTGTTCTTTTTTTTTTTTTTAAGATGTTATTTATTTATTTATTTGTTTGTTTGTTTATTTATTGGGGTGGGGGGCAGAAGGAGGGAGAAGGAAAGAATCTCAAGCAGACTCCGCTCAATCTCACCCCAAGATCATGACCCCAAGATCGTGACCTGAGCTGAAACCAGGAATCAGAGACAACCCACTGAGCCACCCAGGCACCCCAGCAATGTCACGTGTTCTGATTGACAGCCTTCGCCTATGCAGCAAGCGTTAGCTGTGGGAGCAGAGTTGATAGGGGTTAGGAGGTCAGTCATAGAGGTCCAAATGATGTTTGAAGCAAGAAGAACTGAGAGGGGTGTTACATGGTGGAGACAATGAAACCAAAAGACAGAAGACTGGAAAGAGTGGGGATAGGCAGGAGGCCAGCAGGCTGCCTGGGCCTTGAGGCTCCTGGTGGCAGGTTCCATGGGTGGACCACTTCCATTTACAAGGGCCAGGGTTCAAGTACATATTTGGATCCTAGCATAAAAATTTATTAGCCTTTGATTGAAGAGCACTTGATGAAAGTTTTTACTTTATCTTCTATCACCATTTCCAGCAACTCCTCTTTTGCACTGGAAAAAATCAATGCAGTTACAAGTTTATCATTCACAACAGGTTGTGTGTCCTTCATATGTTAAAAACATGTAATATGATTCTTTCTGCCTTGATGAAAAAATGTGGGTGCAATTGTCTTTTTATAATTATGGTGTTATGTGTGTGCTGAAATTTCCCCATAAAAGTGTGATCTAAAATGATCTGAAAGGATAACTATTCTGGAAGTATTGTTAAAATAGACTTAGAAATAATTTTTAAAAAGTGGAACACTTCCCCAAATCTTTTATTGCCCCCCAGTTTTGATCTCTGCAGTCTTTTCCAGTATCCTCTCATCCTAGATCTTTCAGATGTGACTGTCTTGCCTAATTTTTGGATCTGGGAGGAACATTTATATGTTAAGAATCCCTTACCCATTTGCCATACTGACCATTATTGCTAGTGTATTCAATGAGTAAGGATTTACTGAGTGCTTACTGTGAGGTTCTAGGTCTGTCACTGAGATTACAGAAGACATACCTTTGTTCATTCATTCATCCACCAACTCGTTTAAGCATGGTGACAGGAGCTTGGGACAGGTCCCGTCGTATAAGGAACTGACAGACTTTGTAAAATGAAGATACATCTTTTGAATGTATTATGAGGATTAAATGAAATAATGTTTCTAAAGCATCTGAAACAGATACTCTGAATGAGTATTTTTCCCCAGGACTGGCAAAGATAGCTTTTAAGAAGTTTTTGCAAATCATTGTGAAGATAAGCTGAATCTTGCTTAATATCGAATGTTAATTTACTGATTTAAAAAAATCCAAGGGGCAAACACATTAAAGTATTTTCTTCTTCTGTAATATCAATAGGAAATACCAAATTGAGAGATTGCCAAAAATGAATGCTTTTTTTTAAAAAAGCAATATTTTGTTTTCAGATGCTTTCTTCTTGAATGTTGGCTTTTAGTCATTCTTGACATTTTACCTGGAGAAGGGGAGACCATCATGTCAGTGACTAATCTTGGCTGTTCATTATTTCCGTGAACCCTCAGGAAGTTCAGTCGGAACATCAGAAAGAATTAATATCACAGTAACTCAAGTCTAAGAAGACAAAGCCGGTGCTTCCCCCGGAAACATACACATCCTTCCACCTGCCCCCTGAAGTCCGATAAATCTTTCAACTACAGTTTTTTTTGTCAGTTGTAGTGTATTGGACGTGAATTTGAATCTGATTGGATTTCCTTATGCAAAAAGTGGGCATTTTTGTGTGTGTCTTCCGAATAGGAGTGATTCCAAAATTGGAAAATCAGGTGCAAAGAAAACCTACAGATTTATGACACAGTGTTTTTTCTGTATTAGAGGGAAATGCCTCCAGTTTCATAATTCTTTCTTTACCTAAAAGTAATAACTGATATTTGTAACAATTTCCTTGCTTGACTGATACTATTGCCTGAAGCTTTTTGAGGATATTGTACTCTATTTTATTTTCCCAGTGCTATTCAATAAAACTTTTTGCTATGACAGAAATGTTCTATATCTGTGTAGTGCAGGGTGGTAACCACTAGCCACATGTGGCTTTTGAGCGTTTGAAATTTGGCTATTGAGCTTGCATAACTGAGAAATGAATTTTTAATTATATTTAATTTTAATTAATTTAAATGTAAACTTACATAGCCACCTGTGTATAGTGACTACCATATTGAACAGTGCAATTGAAGACCATAAATATTAATTCACAAGAGTTTAAATAGGTTTTTATTTATTTTATTTTATTTTTTTTAGATTTTATTTATTTATTTGAGAGAGAGAGACAGCCAGCGAGAGAGGGAACACAAGCAGGGGGAGTGGGAGAGGAAGAAGCAGGCTCCCAGCGGAGGAGCCTGATGTGGGGCTCGATCCCAGGACATGCCCTGAACTGAAGGCAGATGCTTAAGGACTGAGCCACCCAGGCGCCCCTAAACAGATTTTTAAAACAGGTTTCACCATAGACAATATTGAGGAGGTTGGTGGTTGGAGATTCTGGTTTTGCAAAAAGTTTTTTTTTTTTTTTAAGGGTGGGGAGGGGCAGAGAGAGGATCTTAATCCAGTATGGGGCTCGATCTCACAACCCTGAGATCACCTGAGCTGAAATCAAGAGTTGGGTGCTTAACTGACAGCCACCCAGGTGCCCCTGGTTTTGTGAGATTTTATCTCAATATTCCTTTGGGTGTCTTGCTCTCAGCTCAGATCTTGATCTCAGGGTTGTGAGTTCAAGCCCTGAGTTGGGCTCCACACTGGGTGTGAGCCTACTTTAAAAAAAAAAATTCCATTGAGTGTGAAATTTCAAAAAAAAAAAAAAATCTTTATAAGTTAGATTACAAAGTGTTTCTTCTTTCAATCTTGACTTTTGTTTTGCCTTTCCTATTTTCCCATATTTTTTCCAAGTTGGTAAACTCAACCAAAAGCGTTTTTCAGATATAATAAAAATTAGGCCAACAGCTTCATCATTTCTAGCCGTATGTTCTTATGAGCAAGAGACAGACGGGGGTGGGGGGATGAATGAGTAGGCTCAACTTTGAGCCAGCCTTAAATGTTTGTTACTTAAGCTGACTTGGCTTTAAGATCACAGTGGGAGGTCCAAGATGATTCCACTCAATTTCTTAGAATGCATGTCATATGCCATTTTACTTGTTAATGGCATTTCTTTTTCCTTCATGTTTCATGATCTTATTCCATGTGCTTACAAACTGCAACTGATCTTTTCAAAAAAAATTTTTTTAATTTTATTTATTTATTTGACACAGGAGAGTATAAGCAGGGAAAGCAGCAAGCAGAAGGAAAGGGAGGAGCAGACTCCCTGCTGGGGAGGGAGCCCGATGCGTGGCTCAATCCCAGGACCCTGGGATCATGACCTGAGCCAAAGGCAGATGCTTAACCATCTGAGCCACCCAGGCGCCCCTCAAAATTTTTTAATTAAAAAAATATTTTAATTGACATATAATTTATATACAGTGTTATATTAGTTTCAGGTGTACAATATAGTGATTCAACACTTCTATAATTACTCAGTGCTCATCACAAGGAGTGCACTCTTCATCCCCTTCATCTATTTCACCCATCTCCCTACCCACCTTCCCTCTGGTAACCACCACTTTGTTCTCTGTATTGAAGTCTGTTATTGTTTCTCTCTCTCTTTTTGTTAGTTTGTTCATTTGTTTTGTTTCTTAAACTCCACTTATGAGTGAAATCATATGGTATTTGTCTTTCTCTGTCTGACTTATTTCACTTAGCATTATCTGAGTCCATCCATGTTGCTGCAAATGGCAAGATTTCGTTCTTCTTTATGGCCAAGTAATACTTCATCTTCTGTATCCATTCGTCTCTCGATGGACACTTGGTCTGCTTCCATGGCTTGGCTCTTGTAAATAATGCTGCAGTAAACACAGGGGTGCATATATCTTTTCAAATTCGTGTTTTGTTTTCTTTGGGTAAATACCCAGTAGTGGAATTACTGGATCATACGGTGTTTCTATTTTTAATTTTTTGAGGAAACTCCGTGCTGTTTTCCACAGTGGCTTCCCCAATTTGCATTCCCACTAACAGTGCACTTGGGTTCCTTTTTCTCTACATTCTTGCTTGTACTTGTCATTTCTTGTCTTTTTGATTCTAGCCATTCTGACAGCTATGAGGTCATATCTCATTGTGGTTTTGATTTACATTCCCCTGATGATAGTGATGTTGAGCATGTTTTCATGTGTCTGTTGGCCATCTGCATGTCTTCTTTGCAAAAATGTCTATTCAGGTCTTCTGCCCATTTTTAAATTGGATTGTTTGTACAACTAAACTTTTTAAAAACTTAAGATTGAATTTTTAAAAGGAGCTGGGATGCGTTTATCCATAGTGGTATCTCTTTGCCTTCCTCTTTAACACCAAAGCACCATTTTATTTTTTTAAGATTTTATTTTTAAGTACTCTCCACACCCAACGTGTGTTTTGAATTCACAACACCGAGACCAAGAGTCTTATGCTATACTGACTGAGCCAGCCAGGTGCCCCTCAAAGCACGATTTTATATTGTAGAACATGTTTATTCCCCTAAAGAAAGTTGTTTGTTGATTAACTGAAGACTGTATTTGCCAATTTGCCTTCTTCATATATATAACATTTCAATTAAATGGAATATTTCCGATCAGGAGCTTCTGGTTGATCAAAAGCAAAGGAAAAAAAATTTCTCATACATTCATCATTTATTTATGATCATCTATTATATGCCAGGTATTGTTCTTGGTAATGGGAACACAACGGTGAACAAAGTAGACAAAATTCTAGCAGAATCTTTTTGTTTCCACTTCCATAGATAATTTTTCTAAAATATCTATTTCCCTTCACTTTGCAAGTACGTAAATTACCATGCTCTTGTGTGTTTGTTTGTTTGGTTTTTATTATTAAGATTTCTGAATTGCCTTAAACCCTCATTCCTCAGTACTGTTGGTGTAGAACCAAAGTTCTACTCTGATGCACTTAGGGAGCCCTTTAGCAAATACAGATGCTGTGCCTCGTGCCCCATCCAGATTTAGTGTTCAGCTGTGGGGCACGAGCTTCAGTATGTTACCATCACGCCGGGGGACCGTGATGTGCTGCCTGAGTGGAGTACCACCAGCATAGAAAGGCTTGAGGGATATGGAACCAGCATATATACCAGAAGATACTTTAAGGCCTAATGATATCAACTTGTTTTGTTCTGATTTGTGATTGCAAATTGAGATGTACAAGAAGCTAAAGAGAAATGGGATTGAAGGTTCTTTTTCCCGAAAATCTAACATTCTATTTACCTAACATTTTAATTATTATATTATATTTCAGGTTAGGGTTTTGAAGATGAACAAGGAACGGGCCCTGTTTCCTATGAATTTATAGTCTAGTAGGGGAGTTCACAGACTGTTTCTGTGAAGGGCCATATAGTAAATATTCTTGGTTTTATGAGCCGTACAATCTCTGTCATAACGACCCACCTCTGTTGTAGTGAGAAAGCAGACATAGGCAGTGCGTACACAAATGGGTGTGTCTGTGTTCCAGTAAACTTGATTTACGAAAACAGGCAATGGTCTGGATTTGGCTGCAGGCCTAGCTGCCGACCTCTGGTCTAGTAGGAGAAAGAGAAATAAATCAACAGTTACTATAGAGTGGAGTATGTTATCAAAGCAAGCACGAGTACTTCAGTAACCCAGAGAAGGGACGTGGACTAGGACGGGGTCTTACCTGAGAGACTTAAGGAAGGTTCTGGAGGAGATGCTGTTCAAGTGGATTATAAAGCGTGGGTTGGAGTTTGAAGAAAGGGAAAGGAAAGGATGTTTTAAACAGGGACAAATGTGCAAAGCATGGGCATGTAAACAGCACTGCCTCTTCTGGAAACTAAAAGAAATCCACAGGTTGCCAGCTTGGGCGGGAGGATGTGGTGAAGAGAGTGGCTGGGCTGTATTCTGATGGGCCTTGGCTGGGACGTGAGAAACATTGGGCGTGGAGCTGAAACCCTTGGGGGAAGCAAATAAAGGATTTTAAGCAGGCGAGAGTAACTTGTTGGCTGCCTGTTGGAAGGAGATGAGGTACCTGTAGTACTGCGGTAAATCAGATGGAAAAGGGCGAGTGACCAGCGTTTCCGGGATGGGCTGCGTAGGAGCGCCGTTCAGACGCAGAATCTCTCGTCTTGGTGACTGCTTGCACCTGAGGAGAGGTGAGGAAGAGACACCTCAGACAACTTCTAGATTTCTGGCTTGGGTGACCGGATGGTATCATCTACGTAGACGGGAGGAGTAACCTTGGGGAGGGGTAGAGATGATGACTTCAATTCAGGACTTTGAGTTCAGGGTAAATGCGCGACCCCAAAACATAGCTTCCCAGTAGAAAACGCATTGCTGCTTAACTGTACATGGAGATCCGGGAGTCAGCGTGCCGCGTAATAGGGCCATACATTTAGATTAGGTCACCCACAGAGAGCCTGTAAGGTGGCAGAACAGACAGTAGTGGATAAGGCCTCAGGTAATATGCACATTTGGAACCAGAATTCTAAAGGAGCAGTCAAGTGGAGGTGGGAGGAAACTGGAAGACAGGGCTGTTACCCAGGCTGAGGGGAAAAGTTTCCAGAAGGCGGCAGGCCGTGGTGAGAGACGCGTCTCTGGGGTTCTGGAGGATGGATCCTCACGTTCCCTTATTCGTTTCGTTCTCCGCTTTGATTATTTCACGCGGGAGCGCTGGTAAGAGGCAAATGTATTTGTCCCGTCCAACAGCTCTCCCCAGAAATTATCAGCAGTAGCCTAGAGCCTGTTTTTTTTTACGTCTTACTTATGGTTTTTCACATTTTGAATATTTATGGAACTGAAATTAGAGTCTTCTAAATTACATTTTTGTGTGACTCCAATTGAACAGTTAGGGGCAAAGTGAACTTTCAGACTTTTTTTGAGTGTTTTCATAAGCAACTCTTTCTGGCCTACCTACCCAAGCTGTCTGTTGACAATTGTGACTACAGCACCTGCTTCTTACTCAGAGCAATGATGGCTTTTGCATAGCCTTCATTCCAACTGGGTTTGGGATTTAGTATCATTGTGGGGAAGAATAATGTTTTTCTTTGCTTCTGAGCCTCTGAGATGTAAGCCCATCTTTTCCGTTAGCTATTCCTCATGTTAGGCTGTGAATTTCCCTGAATGATAAAGAGCTTCATTGAATTTTCCCTTCCTACTCAATTTCTTTATAAATTAAAAGGAGAAGAATAGCCAGGAGACAAAAAGGCTTTTATAAACAGAAAGTAATAGCTGTACATTGTGAAAACATGCAGTTTTGAGCTAGAATCATTGATCTTCAGTCCTATTTTAATTTTGCTGTCTGGTGATTGGTGTTCTCTCCAGAACTAAATATTATCTGACTTGGCCAGTTCCTCTGTTGTAAACTGAAATCCGTTCCTTTCTTTCCTCATGGCATTATCCTCTGAAGATAAGATATGCATACATGAATATGAATAAATGTGAAAAACCTTTTAGAGCAATTGTAGAAATGATTAAAGTAAAAAATTGATCGGGAGGACATTTATCTATTTAGAAGAAAGTTAGAGGCTAAAATGTTCACCACATTTTTGTGAGATTAACCAAAAATGTTCGCCGTGGTTATGGCTGGGTAGAGTGACTGCATGTGATTTGTGTTTTCTTCTTTTCGCTTGTCTACATTTTCTGTAATGAATGAATGTATTTTCTGAAATAATATACGAAATTGTGGTTGTTTTCTATTTAAGGCAGGTGCCTTCTGTGAGATATTGCTGTTACTGCACCAGTTCCCCTCTACACTATCTTGGTTTTGGACAACTGCTGCTTAGTATCTTAGTTTCTCTTCCTCTGAGAAATGTTCCTGGCCTCAAGCAGGGAAGCTATCATTCTGCTCTGTCACGAAGGCTGCAGGACTGTCGTTTTTATGGTGTCCACGGGTCAGTCATGCTTACTGGGCATCCCATGTGCTGCCTTCTGTGAGAAAATACAAAGAGGTTTACGTGGGGAAATATCAAATCAGCTGGGGACTCCCTTCAAAAGAGCGATCACTTTTAACTTCTGAGAGCTTTATGAGTCAATCCATTGAAACCGACGTCCTGGATACTGGCGGCGTCCAGGGCGGTGTGCCGGGTGCCGCACAGATCTTCAGGGAGGTTGGGGCACGGCCAACACTGGCTTCCAGGAGTTTGGGGTCACGCTGGAAAGATAAGACTGGAGTGTGTGAAAATAATAAAAAGAGAGAAATGCGAGTTTAGTACAATTATCCAAAAATTGTCACGCAGCTGTACTTAGGCCCTGAGCAATGGGGCCGGTGCTAAATGCCATCGGAAGGAAGAGCTCACCTGGGGGCCTGAGTGAACTACAGGACTGCATGGAGTTGGATGGACGTGAGCTGAAAGTGGGGGCTACAAGGGCTTCCTAAGGCCTGTATTCAGTGATCCTGGAATGTTATTTCTGGCATGTGCCATTGGTCAAAGCAAGTCACAAAGCCAACCAAGATTCAAGGGCAGGGAAGTGGTGTCCGCCGATTGAAGGGAGGGATAGCGAAGGCGCATTGCAGACAGGCGTGTTCACAGACGAGTGTAATTCCCTAGAGCCATTTTAAACAACCCTGCGCAACGGCTTGTGGTAAAACTCTGATGCAAGTTCCAGCTCTTGATTTGTAAAAGAGAGCTTTGGGAATTTTTTCTCTCCTGTGTAACTTATCATGTTGAAACAAAATGTAATTTGTTATTTCATTGTATTTAATGTGGAAGGTAATAATGTATAGGTGGATGTGGTCTGGTTTAACATGAAAGGGTTATTGATTAATGACCATTGATGATCAAGCTGCTCTTATTAGTGCTGTCCTCACTTGTGTTCACCTGCCAAAATTTAGGTATCGCTGACATCCAAGGTGCTGGATGATAGAATGGAAAGGGCAAGAGTGTTGGAATCAGACGGATTCCAGATTTAGATTCGAGGCTCTGGCGCATATGAGCTCTGTGACTCTTTCAGCCTTCGTGTCCTTATCTGTGAGGTGGGGTTAAAGTGCACCGCCCCGGCCGGTTTGTCAGTTGTTGCTGCTAGTTCTAGACCTCTATGCTGAAGGAATTTAACTTTGATTCAGTTTTTAGAAACCAGTACTTCTAGCTAAAGGTTACAATCTGACTTTGTTCAGTGCAATGCAGTGTGTTTTGTTTCTGATCTTTTCTACCAACCTCTTGGTGGCCCACACTTTTAAAATAAAAGTGTATTGTTACACATTCTCCCCTGAGTTGACATTTCTAGAACACAAATTCTTTATTTAAGCCTTTTTGTTTTGGTAGAAGGAGGCCTCCCGAGCCTGGACAGAGTCAGGTTTCTCACCAGGGTGCCCAAATCTGTAAGTGGGCCACAGGCGGGCGCAAGGGCGGCCTCTGCAGACGGATTGCTCCTCTGAGTGAAGCAGTCCGCTCAGTTCAATAAGCACTTTTCTCCCCCTGAGCAGTTTGTGCTTAATTACTGCAGACTTAATCATGAAACCGGGGCATTGTGAAAGATCTACGATCAATAAGTATAAAATAATCATAATAATGATTACTACTTATTGAGTACTTAATATATGCCAGGAACTATGTTAAGTGCTTTACATGCATTATGTCATTTATTCTCAGAACAATACTATGAGATAGGTGCTGTTGTTATTCTTATTTTTAAAACCTGAAAAATGACTAGCGATTTATGAAAGTAGTGTAGTATAATGTAGAAGGTTACAAAATACCGATAGGCAAGTAGAAGAGTGAAAACACCATTTTCCTACCATTCAGAAAATATGATTGTTAACATCTTTTTATGTGAACTTCTGGAATTTAGAAAACCTCTTCATTTTCTACCCAACCTGTTAAGACTATTATCTGGAAATATAAAAAAGAAATTTACATATTAGAATGTAAAATTTTTATATGAGAACATTGGCCCTTTCTTGCTATTTGCATTACTGCTCTAGCAATCCTCAACAACCCTAAGCCTTTTTTTTTTAAGATTTTATTTATCTATTTGAGAGGGAGAGCACACAAGTGGGCGGAGGGAGAGGGAGAAGCAGGCTCCCCACTGAGCAGAAAGCCCGGTGCAGGGCTCCATCCCAGGACCCTGAGATCATGACCCGAGCCTAAAGCAACTGATGAACTGACTGAGCCACCCAGGGTCCCTGACGTCCCTAAGTCTTAGATGAAGCCAGCTGAATATTAGGCTGTATTCAGGGAAGGGCAAAAAAGATAAGCATATAAATGCATTAAAACAAAACATTGTTCCAGTGTATCAGTTAGTTATTGCTGGGAGCAGTCACAAACTCTCATTGGCAGAAACAAGAACTTACCCTGATTGCACATCTTGGGGTCAGCTGGAGTGGCTCTTCTTAGGCTGTGGGTCTGTAGGTTGGCTGAGGTGTCTCATCTTGGGGCCCAGACTAGAGGGTTAACGGCTACCTTGGTTCATTCTTTTCACAATCATGGCAAAAGTGGTAGGGGACAAGCCCAACTGTATAAACATCTGTCTGCTAACATCCCAGGGGACCAAAGCAAGTTCAATGTCAAGCCTGAAGTTAAGGGTTAAGGAAAGACATACCTGCCATGAGTGTCCTTAGTCCTGAGGCCAAGGCAGGGGTATGGATGAATAATACTACTATGGGGGAATGAAAAATTAAGACTAACAATTTAATCTACCATCCCCACTTTCATGTGTATGTTTATTTATTCATCTACCCTACAAATAAAAAAATATAAATATTTACACATAGGCATATACATGGTATGCATATGTATACACGTATATACAAGATAAAACATGTAGCTATGTGTAGAAAAGATTTATGAAACATGAAAATGGAACGGCAATGGAAGCAGGGTGATCAGTTGGGAGACTAGTATAATATAGCTGAAAAACCCAAGTAAGAGTAAATATAAAAGCATTTCAGGGACAGGACCAACAGAAATTTGACAATAAATTGGACACAGGGAACCAGGGAGGTGGAAATGAAGGAGTGAAGGAGTGATATTAGTGATATTAGTGATAAGATGGAGTGAAGGAGAAGATATTAAAATTTTCTACAGTTCTGTGTGCCCAGGGAAAGTGGGGAGACCATAGTAGAACCGGCCAGGAGCAGGAAGGGGTGAAGGGGGGCTGGAAGACAGCAGTTGGTCTTACTTCCCATGGTTAGGTTTCAGATATCAGCAAACATCAAATTGGTCATGTCCTCAAAATGATTGGACTTTGGTGGCGTGTCGAGACAGGAGCACTAGTTATCTTTGTTTGTGACCATGCACGAGTTTCTAATGTCTCTTCCAGCTCTTAAGTTCTGTAATCCTTTGACCTTTATGGAGACGTACAGTTGGAGCAATATGAACAAAACATTTCTCCAAGGAGTGCAAATAGAAAAGAATAAGACTTCCACGTCGGGGACAAATGTTGTGCTATGGAGAATTGCTCTTGGCCAGCATAGTGTTGTTGTTCTTGTGCCTTTTTAATTAGTTTTGTTTTTGTTGTTTAAATTTGAGAACACACTGAGGCTGGATATACTTCTTTAGTCTAGCCCTAGACTTGACCAATCCTCCTGTCTTAGAGTGACCCACTTCTCACATTTATATCATGTCCTAGTCCTGGAAGACATTTGGGATTTCGACCCCTGCTCTGGGTCTTAGGGCTAACTGCTGATGGGAAGGTAGAAAATACTCAAGGAAAATCAGGAAAAACAGAGGTGGGCAATCACTGAGTCATCAAAGTTGGGATTAAACAGGCTTTTAAAGAAGTGCTAAAATTTGGTGATTGGTCCAGAAAGCTGAAAACCAAGCTTGTTAAAATCTTTGTTGTTCTTTTACAATTGGATTAGATTTTAAACTCTGCCAGGGTAGAAACAATGTCTTTTCTATGTTCTGAAACCTTATCTTTCAGTGAGATGTCAGGGCTACGCTTGACAGGTGTTCCATCGATTTCAAAAGAAAGACAGGGAGGGAGAGTGGAGACAGGAAGAAAAAGAGAACCAAAGGATTCCGAGTTGCCTCACTCTCCCAAATAATTAAATAGAGTTCGTGTCTAGAATCACCCAGATGAAACAGTTCTTTTTGCACACTTACCACGTTTCTAGAAGCAATGAGAAAGTTGGAAATAGGTTTCCTCTGTGTCGTTATATTCAAGAAATGCTCTTTTCTCCCCCATTAACCACGTTCTCTAGCTCAGTGTCTCTCCTAATGAGTTTTCTTCTGTTCGACCCTCCCATAGAAATGACTTGTTGATGGTCTGTCGCCAGTTGAATATGGAAGAGTCTGTGGCCGAGATCATGAACCAGTTGGGCGCAGATGAACATGGGAAGATTTCCTTTCGGGATTTTACAAGGTGCCGCATGCAGCTCGTTCGAGAAATTAGGAAGGAGGAAGTAGGTCTTTCTGAGAAGTCAGACAACTCCTGTAAAAAGAAGAAGCCAAGGGATAGAATTGCGTCCTGGCCCACGAGCAGCGACAACAGTTTGGGTAGGTACAACCAGGTGGCAGTCTGGTAGTGCCCCATTAGCCCTGCTTGGTGACCTCTGTAATCGGGAGGGGCCTGCCCAGCCTGCTGCGGGCTCGTCCCCAGGCTGTCTTCTTGGCCACCTTTCCCTGGGTGAATGCCCCCTGTTTCCCCCAGGTCTGTCCTACAGAGTTTATTGCTTTCTTTATTTTCGTTCTTCCATTTTCCAAGCATAATAATGCATAGCCATTTAGCTGTTGGAGAGGAAGGCACACTTAATGGGAGAGGTGGTGACTGCATCAGCGCGTCTCAGAAACGATCTGGGGACTCCTTCAAAGCTTAGTGCAGCTCTGAGCCATGAGGTTTTAAAAAATCCATCTCTTGTTTGTTTATCCTTTAAAATGTTTTCTACAGAGTTTTCCTGTTCATAAGTATTATTGTTTCCTACCGAAGCAAGACAAGCAGATTAGAAAGAAAGATCCTACAAATGTTGATAATTTCTGAAGCCGGGTGATGGGAACGTGGGGCTTATTGTACATATTTTTGAGCACTCAAATATATTTTTAGAGTATATTTTATAATTCTCAGAGTATGTATAGTTTTTTACAATGAGAAAGTTTAAAGGAAAGAGGCATCTGAAAGGGTAGCCTGAACAAAGGGATAGAGGAAAGTATCTGAATTTTCTACTTATATTTTAAGGATTTTTTTTTTTTTCCTTAAAAATGTCTCCTGGAACTCTCTGTTTCTTTGTCTCCTAGGTAGATCTAGTGGCAGGAAACAAAGCTCCATGTTAATTGTCCATCATTTGTTAAATATATACTAATTAGCAAGGATAATTATGTAGCACCCACAACACACACACACGTCCTGAATAGTGCTCTTGGCAGTGAAATCATTCGGAGCATTATTATTGAGTAATTGAAACAATAAACGTGTCCTCATATCCCCTATGACTTACTATCTTAATGGATTCCATTTTAGCTTCAAATCAGATGTCTGGTAATGCATGTGCTCTCAGCATAATATGTAGAAATATTTAATTTTTGAAGTAACATTTTTCTGAGTATTAAAGTAATGTATGTTCATTATAGAAAAATAAGGTTAAAAAAGGCAAGCAGAAGGAAATAAAAATCATCCTTAATATCTCACATCCAGAAATAATAACTACCGCTTAGATTTCTCCCTCTCTCTCTCTCATGTGTGGGTATATGTGATTTGTGTTTTACTGATTTTTCACATACTTTCTATATAGTTTTGTATCCTGCAATTCTTCCTTTGCATTTTCCTCGTGCTTTTAAATAGCATTTGAAAGCATGATTTGTGATAGTTGCATGACATAAAAAGGACATGCAGTAATATTTATTAAATGAAAGAATGAGTGGAGCTCTTTGCTAAGCTGTGTTTTCTAATTTTTCTGCCAAGAACATGGCCGCCTTATATAAATTAATAAGCCCACACACATACACATTTGAAGTAAACCATGGTATATCCCAACAAGTGAATCCCATGTGGCCATTGACATAATATTTAATGTGTATATAGAATGAATACTTGTATGGGAAAAAAACTATACCATCAAAAATTGTATTTTAATGTGTCATATATGTTTATAAATATTCTAAAAGGGGCAGTTTTGATAGAATTGCTGCCCACATCTAATTGGATGGCCCACCTCATAGGATTGCCCTAACTAGAGAAGGGGGTGAAAAGCGGTCCCTTCCAACCTTTGTAACTGTTTGCTCGGGAGAAACAAGAGCTAACTGAGAGCTGGTGAGTCATAAAACGGGTCATGAACTGAGGAAAAGCCAGCAGTTGTGCAAGCTTGTGCCAGTTTATCCTGGTAGTTAAAGCCTCAGTGTCAGATCATTTGAGTGTGAATCCTGGTTCTGTCACTTCCTGCCTCCATGACCCTGGACAAGTTACCCACTGTCTCCATATCTCAGTTTCCTCAGTCAGTGTAGGGCGAGAACAGTTACGGTTATTTGGAGGAATGTAGAAGCTAATATCTATAAAAAGCACAGAAAACAGTGCCTAGCCCATAAATAAGCACTAAATACAAGTTAAGTTAATATTGTTGTTATTACCATTCAGTTTTATTTCCTGCTGATCGTGACAGTTCAGTATAATGTGAATCAAATACATTGAAAAATCTATAATAATTAAACAAAGAGTTATGTGTGCAATGAGTGAGTCCCTCTCCTTTCCACATTATTAATCATTCGTCCCTTCTGACTCTATGTGGAGAAAGTGGAGTTCCTCCCACCCTGGGGTTAGGGAAGCCCTTTCCTGGCTCCATGTTCCTTCCAGCTCCTGCTCCCCTTCTCTGCTCCTCTTCACAGCTGATCATTTTGAAGAGTGTGTCTGCACTGAATGCTCACCAGTCCTCACCAAGGCCTTCGACCCACTCTTCCCAGCTTTGGTTGTCACCGCTCCACTGAACCTGCTCTGACTGCCTCCGTGTGGACCAACTCAGTGGGTCCTCTTCCGTCCTCATCTGGATCTTTGCCATTTTACTCAGTGAACTACTCCCTCATTCTAGCTACGTTTCATTCTTTTGGACTTCTCCACACCACATCTTCCTGGGGTTCTGCCCACCATTTTGGCTTCCCTTTCTCAGTGTCAGTCTCTAATGTGCCTTGGGGTTACAGTCTCTCCCTAGATGACACAGTGCCTGTGATGTCAAATAGTGTTTTTGTACCAGCGACTCCCAGGTATGTATCTAGCCCTGCTCTTTCCCGTGAGTTTCCGAATCAGGTAAAAATGACACATGTTCTGGGATGTCTTGTAGACCTCTCACCCTTAACACGGTCATAAGGGTTCTCGATTCCCTTCCTCACTCTTCCTCCCAGCGTCATTGATCTCCCAGGTAACCCCGTAGAGGAAATATCACCGTCCTCTAGTTTGCTCAAGCCAGCAAGTCCTGTTGTCTCTTTGTCAAAGCACATCCAGAATCTGTCTCCTTCCTTTGCTCTCCTGCCACAACCCTCGTCTAGATCACCCTCATGTCTTGCTTTGATGACTAAAATAGCCTGTAACTGGCTTCCCTAATTCCTACCTTGACCCCCTACATTTCGTTCTTTATCCTGCAGTCAGAGTGGTCTTCTAACATCATGGAAAAGTGCTCAGCTCATTCTCCTGACTGCAGCATTCTGTGGCTTCCGTATCACCTAAAATGACGTCCAAACTCCTTACTGCAGTATGGCGCATACCCACCACGCTAAGCTGTTATCATACTGATTGCCCTGACTAATTATGCATGTTCCAGCCACACTGACCTTCCTGCTATTCCTCCAACTTAGCAAACTGAACCAGGCTTCAACCTTTGCCCTGGTCCTTTCCTCTGGTCTAGAACACTTCTTTCTGACCTTTCCATTGCATGACTGGCCCTTTCCTGTTATTTAGATTTCAGCTTAAATATTCCTTCATTAGAGGCCTTTTCACATGCCCTTTTTTCTTCATACAACGTCGTCTTCTTTTTTTTTTAAGATTTTATTTATTTATTTGAGAGAGAGAGAGTGTGTGCACAAGCGAGGGGAGGGACAGAGGGAGAGGGAGAAGCAGACTCCCCGCTGAGCAGAGCCCCATGCGGGGCTGATCCCAGGACCCTGGGATCATGACCTGAGCCGAAGGAGATGCTTAACTGACTGAGCCACCCAGGTGCTCCATATAACTTATTCTTATCTGACATTACATTATGTACTTACTCAGAGACGTATTTATGTATGTCCCCCAGTATGATGAAATTTCCACCAGAGTGCAGTGCTGATGACCTTGCAGGGTACTGCTATACCCCCAGCACTTGGAACAGAGCTTGGCACGTCAGATGCGTAGTGCATACTTGTTGAATGATCGGATGAGCAGTGCACAGTGTTTGTGCTCTTGTAGGGACACACGGCTGCACAACGCATGGTTCCAGATACCAAGGAACTTATAATTTAACTGTGAAGTGATAAGCACATGACAAATTAAATAGCAATAAAATTTAAGTTAGTCAACAGAACTTCTGAAGCAACTGAATGGTGCAGAAGATAAGGTTTATAAGGAGAGCTAAGAAAGACCAGGAGCAGGAGTTTCAGGAAAGCTTTGGGATGTTACCTGCAGCTGCAATATGGAGAGAAGTAGAAAGAATGTTGTACTGGTGTGAGAAAAACCTAAGAAAAACTTGGGTTTTACAGTTAAGTGTCAGAAGGACTTTATTGTCAGTTCTGACATTTCCCAGCATATCCACAGCCGGGAGTTGACTTGGCAGAAAAAGAAGAGCCGTCAAAACATTACATGCTCAAGTTGGAAGAGGAATTTCAATAGCTTCATTTTTCTCAAATGTTTTCCACAGAGCACTGGTTTCAAAGGATGGTCATAAATATTGTGTGAAGAAGTAATTCCAATGTTAAATACATTTGAAAGCTTTGGATTAAACTAGATTAATAGTTTTCTTTACTGCAAGACATCTCCAAGTCTTAATATGCTAATATTTCTTGTGACTCTCCAGGAGAAGAATAAAATATATAGCATTTCACACATTTAATTGACCATAAACTTTCCATTTACAAATCTTCTCTTTGCCTTTGCATTCTCTGCTCAAATATACTTTGGGGAAAAATTAAGATATCTGAACAAGTAGATCATAAGAGATTTTTACGTCTATTTTAAGTCCTCTTAGAAATAATATTTAAAAATTTTTTCATGTCTTTCAGGCACCAACTGTATAAAGTTAAATACTTACAGCAATAACAATAATAAAAATGGCTAGAAATTACTAACATTTACTGAGCACAAGGCAATTTGCTAGGCATTTTATTTGTGTCATATGCTAGAAAGATAAATTCCAGGTCACCACTGAGTTGCTATGGAAATTAGGCTACATTCTTGATTATTCTGAGCTTCAGTTTTCTTATCTCTAAAGATAGAGTAGTAATACCTGCACTGTAGGGTAGTTAGAAGGACTTAGTGAGATATCATTTGTAAATTTCCTACACCGTGGAAAAATACTAAATATTAGTGAACTATGTGAAAGAGATAGTGCTTCAGGGTGATGACCACTGAAAAAAACCACTGAATTGCCTGAGGAGAACTGATAAAAGCCTCCGAGCTTGCCTAATGAGGTTGTTACAAGCCTTTGCCTTTCAGATCTTTGAGGGCACTCGTTTTTCTTCCTTTGGTCAGGTCTCTGAGAGCCCAATATTTGAATCAAATCCCTGTGGTTTTAAAACATTGTTTAAGATAGCAGACATTAAGACCTGTTAATTAATACAACTAAAGTTAAGTTATGCTTAGATTAGAACACTGGGCACAGTTTCCAATAACCTATATCTTCAAAAGACCCTTTATTGGTCTTGCCTTCCGTTATACCCCACCTGGTGTGTCAGCCTTCATTACGGCTCTGGTGACGCCCCTGTGGCCCAACAGGAGCATATAAAGTACTGAAGAGTGTCTCAGAGAAACTAATAGCAAGACTGTTCCTTAACAGGAACTCAAAGTAAAAAATCAGATCAAAGAACATATAGTTTAGACAGGAAGGTCTCCAAACCCCACAAGCCTGAGGGAAAAACGTAAGGAGATTCTGATTGCTTGGCAGATTTAAAGAAATAAATAAGCAGCCCCCTGAATTTGGTTTAGTAATTTGCTTTCAAAAAATTAAAACCACAATTCGTTAATATACATAAAGCCTGTCTAGTCCTGACACATCCCAATTTTTCCAGAATGAATGTTACTCTTTAATATTGTTGGGGCTGTTTTTGTGTATATAAAAATTCTTCTAAACCATTGAAACAGGTTAAGTGAGACAAGAAGGCATTTTCCAATCCAGCTGCATTATCCCTAGTATGTAGGGCTCTGGATGGTGAATTAAGAAAGTAAAAAATGGTTTAAATCCCCTATGGGTTCTGTATGAGCAATTAATAATTAACACAGAGGCTTTTAAATAAAATCACTCACGAGAGCGATTCATTGTTAAAAGTACTGCCCAGCTAGCATAAAACCAAATTGAAGTCACAGTAGTTTTAACTCCAGTTGAAGTTCCTGGAAGTTTGGGTTTTTTGGATGGTGGTGGCGGTAGTTTTTTACATACCCTAAGCCCTATGTCACAGAGTGAACAGTATGTTTATTTAATTTATTCTTCCTAAATTGGGAGTTAGAATAGGCTTCTAAAGTTTTTTAAGTAATAGATATCATTTCATTTCACTTTCTTTTATTTTTATGATTCCTATAAGTATAACATAATTTTATTGTATTACAAAGTACTGTACTGATTTGCAAAATTTTGTACTTTGGAGAAGGAATTGCCTTCTTTATTTTTTTAAAGTTTTAATTTAAATTCCAGTTAGTTAACATACAGTGTAGGATTAGTTTCAGGTGTACAGTATCGTGATTCAACACTCCAAAAATCACCCGCTGCTCATCACAAGTGCATACCTTAATCCCCATCACCTGTTTCACCCGTCTTCCCACCCACCTCCTTTCTGGTAACCATCAGAGGCCAAGAGACCTTCTGAACAAAGAAATTGGAGAAGATATTATAAGTCACTTCTCCCCCAACCCCTACCAAGTTACGTCCTCACTGGTTGTTTGACATTGTGGGGTCTGAGATAACTGAACCCACATATTAAAATTTAAGTACAAAACAGCTAATGAAATCAAAGATAACAAATGACTTTGACACCATCCAAGACAGTGAAAATGATCAAGTCAGATGTGTGTTATTTATCAGACTGAAAATGTTTCTGTATTGGATGTATTTGAACTTTGATTTTTTGTGTTTATTTGGCCGTTCTTTGTCTGAACTTTAAATTCTGCACTTAAGATGTCAAATTCTATTTGTAGTACGTTGACTATCATCTCTCCATTCTGCAGTCACTGCAGACAGAAAAAACTAAAGGATGACATAGGAAGGAAAAAAGTGGTGTATTTCTTTTAATTTAATTTAATTTATTTGTTTGAAAGAGAAAAAGAGAGAGAAAGAGTGAGAGAGAGAAAGAGAACAGGGTGAGGGGGCAGAGGGAGAGAGAATCTCAAGCAGTCTGCACACCCAGTGCAGAGCTTGAGGCAGGGCTCGATCTCACGACCCTGAGATCAGAACCTGAGCCCGAATCAAGAGTCAGATGGTAAGCGACTGAGTCACCCAGGTTCCCCTAGTATATTTCTTTTTTAAACTTTCAAGCAAGTATGTATAAGATCATCATATTCGCAGGTATTTCTTGAGATATTTAATAGTTTAGATTTCTTTTGCAGATTATCATCTCCTGTACGTCACTATGCTGTTCTCTGGTGGTCTAAATTCTTGGAAAATGATGTCTCAAGTAGTGCACACTTGTTCTGTCTTACTTACTGATTTTGTCTTTTATTGGTATTTCCGGCCATTTGGTGCTGCTTCTTTTGAGTGTATTATTTTGGCCCCTTCCTAATGGCATTAATTACTCCATTGTAGTCAGCGTAGAACAAAAAGTTCCTGGGGTCCAGGTGTGCTTACCTCAGGGGGTAACCCTGGCATGAGGGGCACCCCTGATTACCTGTGTCGATTGTATCTTTTGAAGGACATATAGCACAATGAGATGGTTCGTCTAGTTTCCCTCCAGCATGATTTAGCTGAAGCAGTTCATTAAGTGTCACTGTTCTTATGGGATGTTGAAGCCATTCCAGTTTCAGTGGCAGTGATACAACTTGGCACGATTTTAGATATTTTTCATGGAGTAAAAATGATTCCTTGGCTGAGATAAAGGCTCAGTCTGCTGGCAGAAAGTGTTTAGCTTGGCCAGACTATTTCATTGTCCATTGTTCGTTCTGGAGAATCTGTCACTCAACATTATAATCACAGAAGGCTCAGGAAGGCTTATTTTGCTTCCTGTTTTATCTTGTAAGGCTACTGCAAGTTCATTGGAGAACATCAATGAAAGGGCATTAGTAAGTGACTGTGTAAATCAGTTAAATTTGTATGGTTTTTTGGAAGGATTTTGTATGGGTTCCCGTTGATCCATTTATGTTTGCTATCTACAAGAAAAACATTTTCTCTTCTAGCTGAAGCAGAATTTAATCTGATATGTTGTGTATTTATTTAGTTCTCATTTTCTGGATATATATCAGTCAGTTCTAGATAAATTTTAAATTTTTTTTTAAAGATTTTATTTATTTATTTGACAGAGAGAGAGGCAGCCAGCGAGAGAAAGAACACAAGCAGGGGGAGTGGGAGAGGAAGAAGCAGGCTCCCAGCGGAGGCGCCTGATGTGGGGCTCGATTGCAGGACCCCGGATCACACCCTAAGCCAAAGGCAGACGCTTAACGACTGAGCCACCCAGGCGCCCCTCTAGATAAATTTTAATGCAAACTAATTACCGTGTCAGATTTGTCTCTTGGTATTTGTAGTGTTTTCTTTGATTTATCTGACTTAAGATTTAGAGTCCTTTGATAAAATTGTGCCCCTGAATTATAGTACAGCCCAGAGGGTCTGTTAAATGCCCTCTGGTTTTACCCTCTGTATAGTATATATGAGGAAATGAAGATGGAGGGGTTAAATGATAATAATTCTCAGGCCACAGGGTTAGTTGGTGGTGTGCTTGGGACTAGACGAGACTTCTTCTGGCTCCTGGCTTAATTGTTGTTCTAATAATTCACACCGCTATGTTCTTTTCTATTTTTCTCCTGCTGTATTAACAAAAACTTAGAATTCCAACCTCCAAAATGTTTTTTTTTTCTTGTTAGGAATTTCTACAGAAAGGTTTATGCCACCCTGGACTCTTACTAAGACTAAATCTCACCTATTTCAGTTATTTTGATGCCAAAACCAAACCACTCAAAATGCTTACATCTTTCTAACATTTTACACTTTGCCCTCTTCTTTTACTTTTTTTAAAGATTTTATTTATTTATTTATTTATTTGAGAGAGAGAGCACAAGGTTGGGTAGGGGCAGAGGGGGAGGGAGAAGCAGGCTCCCTGCTGAGCAGGGAGCCTGACGTGGGGCTTGATTCCAGGACTCCATGATCACGACCTGAGGCGAAGGCAGACACTCAATGGACTGAGCCACCCAGGCAACCCCCCCTTTTTTTTTTAAGATTTTATTTATTTATTTGAGAGAGAGAGAGAGAGAGCGTGAGCCGGGTGAGGAACAGAGGGAGAAGCAGACTCCCCACTGAGCAGGGAGCCAGATGCGGGGCTCAATCCCAGGACCCTGGAATCATAACCTGAGCCAAAAGCAGCTGCTTAACCGACTGAGCCACTCAGGCACCCCAAGACATTTGCAAAATCTTTTATGAATGCTGCCACTTTGGTCTATTTGGGATATTAAGGAAAAAGAATTGTCCATTCCTGAACCACAGTGCCAAAGGGAAACAACTCTGCCTCTTTATGGCCTGGGAATGGTTGCAGGGATAATTAGAGGGAAATCGTGAAGGGGAAGGTGTATCATGGAGGACAACAGTTGGGATTATGACGTTCTGCTCCATCATCCATTGTGGAGATTCTCCCTCCATTGCCAGCCTTGTAGGATAAGAGGTTTGTTTTTATTAAGGAAACTATTTTCTCACACCTCCTGCTGACTTGCTTTCATGTTGACTATTTTATACCCTGACAGTCTATTCCTTTGGTTTATCCCCAAGAAATGCTTTTCCTAAAAGCCAAATACGAGAAAACATATTTAGTCTTATCAGTTATTGCTGTATATTAGTAATATGACCAGATTTTTTACTTGAAGTGGCTCTATTGAGGAGGATCCATGGGAAAGGTCCTGAAGGACAATGGTAGGATGAAGGAGAGTTAGAGTTGTGGAAGAAACCTGAGGAAGGAAGGGGGTGGGGCTTATGAAAACCATTTTGTCTGTTTCACTCCTGCCTATGCCTGGTCCGATAAAGTTCCCATTCATTTAGGGTGGCATAGATCAGTGTTTCCTGAACTGGGCTCAATAGTCTACCATTGTTTTGGGAATGGTGACCTGAGATCTGGAATAGGTCAGATGGCCCAAAGGGGCAAACAACCAAGGAGCACTAGATGTCTGAGGAATTCCTCTAAAATGGAAAATAGAGACCAAAACAAGTAGAAAAACTTTATTTAAATGGAATGGAGACTCTGCAAGGAGAGCACTCAAAATAATCCCTTGCTAATATATTTTGAAATACAGGAGAAAATATTGTATGCACACACAAAGAACAGGAAAAAAAGGAACATTAAAAAAAATCTACCCTGGAAAAAATATAGCAAACATTATAAACTCAAACGAGAAAGAATGGGAAATAAAAATAAGAATGTCTTCCAGAAAGGGGAGCAAAAAGACAAAGAAACATAAGATAGGGGAGGAAAGATAAGAAAATCAGAGGACTGGTGCAGGATGTCTACCACTCAGATAATAGCTGTTCTAGAAAGAGTAAACAAAGAAAACAGATGAGTCCTAAGCAGGAAAAATGAAACAATACATACAAATCAAGTAACATAATTAGATAATTAGACATTATAGTGAGCCTGTGGAACACCAAAGACAAATGCAACATCTAGAAAGTTTTTTTTTTCTTTTTAAGAGGCAGATTACTTTCAAAGGATCAACATTTAGGCTGAGAGCACACTCTTGAGAACAATGGAAGGCAGTAGATAGTGGCATTCCTTTGTCCTCTATGTATTGAGAAAAAGTAACTGACAACCTAACATACCATACCCAGCAAAAGTATCTTTCAAGAACCAAGATGAGGGGCACCTGGTGCCTCAGTCGGTTGGGCATCTGACTCTTGATTTTGGTCATGATCTCAGGGCTGTGAGATTGAGCCTCCCTGCTAGGCTCCACACTCAGTGGGGAGTTTGTTTGAAATTCTCTCTTTGCCCCTCCCATCCCACGCTCATTTGCACTCTCTCTCTCAAATAGATAAATCCTTTTTAAAAAAGGAACCAAGATGAAATAAAGACATTTGAAGACAAACATAAACCTAGAGAACACCTTCATTAAGTGAAATTCTAAAGGATATATTTCTAGAAAAATGATAGTGGGTCCAGATAGACTTTTTGAGTTGCAAGAGACAAAGAAGAATAAAAAAAGTGGTAAATATGTAGGTAAATACAAATAAACAGTGTAAAAACAATAATACTTTTTCTAAGAGATTTTAGGGAAAATAAATATAAAATAATAGTAGCCTTTAAGTTGGGAGTGAGATGGATAGATTTTAAGTTTTCTAAGGTCCTTATATTGTCCAGAGATAGGTAAATATATTGATAAGCTTTAGATTTTAATAAATTAAGGATGCATGTTATAATTTCTAGCATAATCACTAAAATAGAAAGAAAATGGTTTTTTAAATTTTATTTATTTTTAAAAGTTTATTTATTTATATATTTAAGTAATCTCTACATCTAATGTGGGGCTTGAATTCATGACCATGAGATCAAGACTCCCATGCTCTTCTGACTGAGCCAGCCAGGTGCCCCTAGAAAGAAAACATTTACCTCTCAAACCTATAGATTTAAAAAATGGTATGAGAAAATTTTCAAAAAGGCGAGAAAAGAGCGGCGCCTGACTGGCTCAGTCGGTTAAGCAGCCAGCTCTTGATTTTGGCTCAGATCATCATCTCAGGGTTGTTAGATTGAGGCCGGAGTCAGGCTCCCCTCTGGGTGTGGAGCCTGCTTAAGATTCTCTCTCTCCCTCTCTCTCTCCCTCTGCTCCTCCTCCACCCTCTCTCTTCCTCTCTAAAAAGTTAAAAAGAAAAGAAAAAAAAAAGCAAGAGGGGCACCTGAGTGGCTCAGTTGGTTAAGTGTCTGCCTTCAGCTCATGTCATGATCCCAGGGTCCTAGGATGGAGCCCTGCATCAGGCTCCCTGCTCAACAGGAAGCCTGCTTCTCCCTCTCCCACTCCCCCTGCTTGTGTTCCCTCTCTCAATGTGTCTCTCTCTGTCAAATAAATAAATAAAATCTTAAAAAAAAAAAGCAAGAAAAGAGAAATAAATGTAGAACAAGTAGAAGTATAGGAAGAACAAAATGAGATGAAAGAGATTAATCCCTGTCATAGTAATTCAATGAAATGTAAGTAGAGTAAATTCTACAGTTAAAAATCATAGATGGTAAGAATGGATTGTAAAAATCTGCTTGGCAGTATTATTGATTAATCAATAACACTGCCCAAACCCTATATGATGGGAAATTAAGGAACACACTCTGAAATAGCCCATGGATCTAAGACAAAATTATGAACATCAAAAATAATTTGAACTGAAGGATTATGAAAATATCCATTGAAATGCAGTACTTATAGGAAATTTGATAGCTTTATAAGAAAATAAAAGATATATAAATATATATATGTGACAATATAAGGGCTGAGTTGAGCATCCATTCCAAGAATTTAGAAAAAGAACAGCAAAATAAAAACAAACTAGAAGAAAGGATATAACAAAATAAGAAAGATTAATGAAATATAAAACAAGCACACAATATAGAGGCACAATAAAAACTAAAAATGGTTTTTAAAAAATACTTATGAAATTGATAACTTCTTGGTGAGAATGCTAAAGCAAAAAAAAAAAAAGAGAGAGAGAGAGAGAAAGCACAAATAGTTGTTAAAGAGAACAAATAAAAACCAGTAGAGATCTAGGATTCATTGCTGAGTGGGAAACAGTCAACCCAATCAAGCATGAAGTTCAAGAAAGTTCTCAAGGTTGAGGTTTGGTGGAAAAGGAGACCACAAACTGTTTTGGTCTGTATCAGAAATGTGAAACACCTGGGCACTGTTGATTGGCAATATCTGGGTTTGTTGGTTGGCTACACACTGGGCTGGCTGAAGGTCATATGTTACATAGGTAAGGCATAGATGTAGCACAAATGGGGCATCCAGGGGCCTCTAATATGCACATGTAGCAACTAAGTCAAGATTGTGTCATCCTGCCAAGCCTACACTATTTTTGGCAGGGTAGGTGGCCAAGTCAGGGTTTGTTATGACGTATATCAGGAGTGCAAAGGAGGCATCACTATAGATACTGCAGACATGAACAAAAAGAAATAGTATGAACAACTTTCTGCCGATATACTTAAAAATTTAAAAGAAATAAGGAAATTTCCAAGAAAATATAACTTACTAAAGCTGATATATTAAGGAATGTAAAGTTTAAATAGTTCTATAACTAAGAATGAAATTAAAACAGTAATTTAAAAAATGTCCACAAGGAACACTTCAGGTCCAGACTGCTTTGCTGGCAAGGTCTACCTAACATTAAAAAACAAATAATTCCAGTCTCATATAGACCCACACATAATCTTAATACCAAAATGTGACAAAGACAGTGTAAGAAAGAGAAGTTACAAAGCCAATTTTACTTTTGAACAGAGATGCAAAAATCCTAGGCGAAATACTAGGAAACCAGCAGCAATAATAAATAAGATATCACATATTTCGACTATGTTGGATTTGTTTCTTAAATGCAAGTTTGGTTTAACATTAAGAAATTAATACGATCTGGGGCACCTGGGTGGCTCAATCGGTTAAGCGTCTGCCTTTGGCTCGGGTCATGATCCCCAGGGTCCTGGGATCTAGTCCCACATCAGGCTCCCAGATCAGCAGGGAGTCTGCTTCTCCCTCTCCCTCTGCCTGCCACTCCTCCTGCTTGTGCTCTCTCTCTTTGTCAAGTGAATAAATGAAATCTTTAAAAAAATTAATATGATCCAACATATTAAAAAAACTTATATGAAAAATACCAGTTTTTTAGGAATAAAGCATAATATAGTTCTATTTTTTGCTAAGAAGCTGGAATCAGAATCATTTTTTGTATTTCTGTTTGTGTACTTTTCCTGCCTGGCATTTTCCATTTTGATTAGGCTGATTTTCAGCCAAGAAATATGACAGACCCTACGGGCATGCGAACCAAAGGGTGCGTGTGCTGCTTCTCATCACAGAGCACAAGCTCAGGTTGGCATTATCCCTGTTCAGTCTGGTACTTAAAAATTAGGGACTACCAAGGGCTTACTGAATACATGGCCCATTAATATACCTTGTAAGAGAAAGATAAACTGATTCAAAATACGGTCCCTGCCTTCTAACCAAGAAAGACAAGTCTTCCTTAAAAAAATCTTAATCTGTGTAGGCCATAAACATTAGCTCCCCCCAACCCCAAGCCAGGCTCAGGTTCAAGTGAAACTCAATACTACTTTGCTCTAATGCTCATTTTAACACTTGCCCTACATTCTCCGTTGAATTCTTTAGCCCTAAATCAACCCTCTTGATTATCTCCTTCATATATCTAGAGTAGACAAGCCAAGATAATAAGCTGCCAAATATTATTTTTAATTGTTTTTTTTAAGTTAAAGATGCCTGCCTCAGCTGTGCTTTCATAACTAAATTATTAACTGCCTAAGGGCAGACATTTTCCCTTTTATATTAAATTTAGCAAACAGAACAATAGACTCTAGAGCTGGAGAAGAATTTTAAAGATTACTTATTCCTGCTTCCTTCTGGTTGTCTCTAAACTGTCTTCCATCAATGTTCTGAAGCCTGTGCTTAAATACATCAAGGATCATTGAACTCATTTGTACAGAGTGGGACATTAAGAAATAGCCAGTGATGATGATGTTGATAAGCACATTTCCGTAAGAAAAATGCATTTCTTCATTTCTTTCCTCCTTGTCGTCTATCAACAGTCTTGGCATAGGGGGAAGGGAATTGCATTTCAAAATACATCTTCCACCCTATTCCCGATGTTTCATTGAAATTCAGTACATTGTCCCTAGATAGGCCACATGTGACATATATTCAAAATAGGACACTAATAGGCTCACTTCCTGAAGGATAGCCAAAGGCCTAAGAACTGACTTTTATCATTGGGACCTACTATTATTTACCTTCCCTTAGTAGGACATGTGCTTTGCATTGCTTTTGTTTTTTTGTTTTTCCCAGAAGGATAGGTAGGCTCTATTTACCCATCCTTTCCCACCTAATTTTCCTTGTGACCAGATTTTTAAGACAATTGGCCTGCATTTGCAATGTAATTTGTACTAGACGAAGCTAGAGGTCCTCATGGGAGGACCAATACCGAGCATTGACATTAATAAATGACTAAAGACTCACACGGTGCTTCCCTTCTGGACTAAACGATTTACTGCTGCTTCTGTTGATGTCAGTATTATCTGGAAATAGTAAATGTACTATGACAGGGAAGGCTGACAGCTGGCAGCCGATTTGTTCAGATTCTCCCACACTTCTTTCTATGGTAATGGTGTGGTAGTTATAAATGCAGAAAGGTAGCTGCCTCTGGTGTTTTGAAAGGAGTATTTTCTCTCTTGCCACTGAGGGTACTAGATTAGGTAATGTTTTCTAAACAATCCACATAAATGAAAAATTAATGACCGTTAGATACAGACAGCGTCATAATATACTATTAATCCAGGTCTCAGGATTGCCTAACCACTCTGTGTTATCATCTGCCTGTGATATGATGAGAGGCCCCAACTCTCAAATGAAGGATGGGGAAGAATGAACTGCAGGTAGAAAACAGGGGTAGCGAGGGTGGCCAGAGCACAGATATGATGAATAACTCTTACCTGCTGTGCTTTTGAGCTGCTGCTGCTGCTGGGATGTGCGGATTTCCTCATGGTGCTGGCCGCCAGTTTGGGGAAGATCAGTTGTCCTCTGGAGATAAGAGTTAGCCAAGTAGAATAGGGAAGCAAAGGGGCACGTGGGTGGCTCAGTTGGTTAAGCATCTGCCTTCGGCTCAGGTCATGGTCCCAGGATCTTGGGATCGAGCCCCACATCAGGCTCCCTGCTCCACGGGGATCCTGCTTCTCTCTCTGCCCCTCACCCCATTCGTGCGCTCTCTCTCTCGTTCTCTCTCTCAAATAGGGAAGCAAAGCCTCTCAAACCCAATAACAAAAGACTTTGACATACTAATGGAATATTCCTTACTCAGAGAAACATAACTTTGACTCTGACCTAACTGGCTATTATTGTCTTTACCAGAACCTAGGATTAAGTATAAAACCATTGATGAAATTTTAGCCACTGGTTAGGTGCCAAAGGTTTGTTTTTTAACAGGTATCTTTTAAAAGCTGGGAGAGAATATACCTTTATGCCGTATATTGTTCCCTATTAAGTTGTCCAAAATGGATTACAAATAATTAGAACTGTAAGATGGGACCGATGATTACTAACATTCATTGATCAGTTTATTATATGCCAGGGGTTGTCTAAATGTTCTACATATTTTTATCTTGCTTATTTCTCACAACCCCTCTGTGAAGAACACCTCAGTATCCCCATTTTGAGACGAAGAAGCTGGGGCTTAGGCTAAGTAACTTGCTTGAGATGACATAGCTGGTTACAGTGACTCTTGACTTGACCCCAAGCGATCTGAATACAAAACCCCAGCTTTTAACCACTATCCTATGCAAACAGGCAATGTCTACGAAAATAAGCTGAGAGAGAGAAAATGTCCTCTTCTAAAACTGGGGAAGATGATTTAGTCATTCATAGGCTGTGGATGGAGCTAAGTAAGATAGCATACGGAAGATGCTTAGCAGAGCGCCCGGCTCCTAGTGGCCTTGAGTAGATGTTAGGTATCGTGACTGTAAGATGTTCTGAATGCTTTGCCTTATCCTCATGGGGGGTTGGCCTGCCGGAAAGGTTGCATTGAGCCTTTGGTGAATAAGCACAGTGATTGCAGGAGCCGAACCTGGGGGGGCACTTTGAAGGTGGGATTAGAGCACAAGCTTGCAGCTGCCATGTACCTAGCAGAACAAGGGTCTCAATGTTTGGCAGATTTTCTGTTTCAGTATTTCTTCAAGAGCAGGGTTTCCCCAGTGATGTATTTTATAAACATGTCAAAATGCCAGCTGCTTTCTGTGTTTTTCTGATAAGGGAAACATTTAGAATCTGTGCTCTGCCACTTTTAAACACCAAATGCTTTGGTTTGAAATAAAAGAATACACCTTATCCCTTACTTCAGAGTGCCCTAAAGGGTTATGGTGGCAGAACTGATAGCTTTCTTTGATCCTGTGCATGCAGAGACCTCTAAGCCCTGGCAGTGCTTGGGCCTTTGGTCTGGAAAGGGATGCCATGCAGTGTCCCCACTGGCCCGGAGAGTGACTGCTCAGTGACTGAGTGTTTGTGTTCCCCCCAAATTCACGTGTCAAAGCCCTAATGCTCCAGTGGGAAGGGGTTTGGAGATGTGACTTTGGGGAGGTAATTAGAGTCAGATGAGATCATGATGATGGTGCCCTCATGATGGGGTTAGTGTCCTTGTAAGAGGAGACCAGAGAGCCTAGTGAACATGGGGGACAGTAGAACAGTAATGGTATCCATGTTAAGGAAAAGAAAGCACAGCCACCTCCCCGAAGTCAACAGGCTTTTCTTGAGGTTAGCAAGGGAGTGAAGTGAGGCCGGCTAGAGGCTGAGGGTGAGCCTGGAAACTTCATGATACTTCAAAGGGCAGAAGGAAGATGGTTATCAGACCTACAGTTTTGATGCTTTTCAGTGAGATCATCTTAATTACCTGACTAATTTTGCCTTAGGAATGTTGGTTTTTATCCAGAAAAATTGGATATGAAGTCACATTGAAAGAAAGTAATGGGAATAGGGTACTGTATTTAGAAAGTGCACTTCCCTTTTTGGGGTCCATTCACGTGGATGCTAATGTGATTGACTTGGCTCTCTAGCAGAAGATCCAAGTTCCTCAGTATTACTTTGGCAAAAATTGTTACGGTAATAGTGTGGGGGCCTTTTGATATTGCTGATTAACGTGGAGCTTGGCCAACCTGATTATATGACTCTGCCAGAAACTAGGTTTAGGTCTGTTAATACAGCCTCATAAATTCAAATGAAGCTTCCTTGGGCCGTCTTATCCCAGAACTGTTGTATTTTATTATTTGAAAATGAGACTCCCTGTTTGCATAGAGATAAAGTTTAAGTGTATAATTTATTTTGATTTTAAATATTAATCTCCATGTTGCTTTTGCCATTAAGAAGTGAAACCCTATGGTACCACAACCATGGATAGTTCAGCCATCTGCTCACTAAATGTGTATTAAATGCCAGACGTCGAAGGTTGCGTGCAAGGTACTGGGCCCTGTGGTGAAACATAAGGCAAGGGCCCAACGCTATGCTCCCTTGTCCTCCACAGGAGAGAGGAGGCCCTCTGTGATTCAACCCATTTTCAACTCTGACCTCAGTCAGTCTTCTTGCCACGTGTTGCTGGGCCAGGACAGGGATGTGAGGCACCAAACAGATGGTAGAGATCATTCAGAGGAGGAGGGGGAGGGAGGGCAGGCGTTTTGCAGTCTATGTTGAAGGAAAACAAAACCGCCCTTGCAATACAGTTGATAGACTTTAATATTAAAGAAACTTTGAGGGGCACCTGGGTGGCTCGGTTAAGTGTCTGACTTCGGCTCAGGTCATGGTCTCAGGGTCCTGGGATCGAGCCCTACGTTGGAGTCCTTGAGCAGCAGGAGTCTGCTTCTCCCTCTCCCTCTCTCCCTACCCCCTGCTCATGCTCCCTCTTCTCAAATAAATAAATATAATCTTTAAAAAATAAAAACAATAAAAAACAAATAAAAGAAACTTTGAACAGTTGCAAACATAGTGACTGCTTTGATTGTCTGCTTTAATACAAAGGCATGTCACTCCAGCCATCCAGCACTGTGCAGAGTATTGGGCCAGACTGTCTGAAGATCAGAACATGAACCAAAGGGGGTAACATCCTAAGTGGTTCCAGACAAAGAAAGTTTACCTAATCACATTGATCAAACTCACTGATACCTAATGAGGGGAGATTGGACATTCATATCAGAACCTACTGTATATAATTTATAGTTTACTCTATGTAATTACACTCAAGTAAATTATAGGGTAATCTGTATATGTTCTCATTTCATAGCACAAATAGAATCATTTTAATGAATCCCCTTTTTTGTCATTAAAAGTCATGTATTGAAGACCCACCAACATGAAAACTTCACAGGCAGGAATTAAGATTTGTCATGCTCACTCCTTCATCCCTGGGACCTAGCACAGTGCCTGTGTATAGACTTTTGTCATGTTTTCTAGCTGCCCAGGCCTTTTGAATACTCTTCATGTGTTTAGGAAAGGTCTCACCTTTACAGATCCTGCCTCCCCAGAGTAGAAGCCAGAAAACAGATTTCCCAGCCTCCCTTGCAGCTAAGACATAGAAGCATGTGACCCAGGCTCCACCAGCCAGCTGCACCCAAGGGACTTCTTTTCAGAAGTGAGCAACACAAAGAAGAGGGCTTTGCCCCAAAACTGATTTCTCTAGCCAGGATGCCAACTGAAGCATCAGGCTTTCTCCTCCAGAGAGCTTTCCCTGAACATCCCCACCCCTCCCCAGGTCTGCTTTGTCATTGTACTTTTCCATTGTATTATAATTATTAGCATCTTTTATTGGTTCTAATCTGTTGTAATAGTTAAGGTCATACTAGCTGCTCTCACCAACAAACCAAAATTATACAGTGACCAAGAGAATTTCCCTTTCCTAATCACATAAGGTCGAAACAGGGTGCCTGGGGTCGGCAGACAGCCCTGCTGCAAGAGATCATTCAGGGACTCGGGCATCCTCCATCTTGTGGCCTCACCATCTGTTCCCCATGTCTTCCAAGGTTGCCATGCCCATTTGAACCAGACCAGAAGGCAAAGGGCATGGAGAATCACACGCTGGGGGGTTTAGGAGCTAGGCCTTGAAGTGACATTTGTCACTTCTGTTCACGTTCTGCTGCTCAGAACTCGGCTGCATGGCTGCACCCAAGTGGCAAACACCGTCTAGCTTCCTGTAGCTTCTTCCGGGAAGAGCAAATCAGGAGAAAGTGCCATCTCTTAACCTTCTGTCTTCTCACTTGCTCCCTTCTTCCTCAGCTGGGGAAAAGGATTACAGTAAGAAGGCTGATCTTCCAGTAACCCTGAGTAAATCACAGACAGATGTGGCTCTGCTCTGGATTGCCTTTCCTTGGCTCTCTGGTGCTTTTTTGCTGAGTGGTTCTGTTTGGGAGGCATACAGTCATTGGATGGTTATTTCTGAATGATTTGCCTAAAACTGCTTTTATCTCCAGGCTCCCCATGTGTCAGTTTGAAAGAGAAAGTGCTTAGCATGCAGTCTGGACGCCACATGTGCTCTGACAGGCGGGCACGAGGAAGGCTTAGGGGGTTCCAGATCATTACCTATTGGCCACCCACAGGCTAATGAAGGAAACATCTTTCTATTTCCCCTGCTTCTCCTGGACGTAGGTGCCCTGTCAGCAGCCAGGGAGAGCTGGGAGTACGACTCGGGTGCCAGGGACCTCCAGAGCCCGGACTTGCAGGGTCAGTGGGCGCTGCAGAAGCTTCTTGAATACGGCGGACGCTCTTTGCATCAGCAGGCTGCCGTCCTCCACACACTGCTTACACAGTCACGGCATTTGGGCAGCTCTGTAGGAGGAAGCTATCTGGAGCTGGCCAACACGGTGAGTACTTTCTGGTTCGCAGAACACATCTTTTGGCCTGTGTGTATGCCAGTACAGACATTTTCATTTTTTTTTTAAAGATTTTTATTTATTTATTTGACAGAGATAGAGACAGCCAGCGAGAGAGGGAACACAAGCAGGGGGAGTGGGAGAGGAAGAAGCAGGCTCATAGCGGAGGAGCCTGATGTGGGGCTCGATCCCGTAACACCGGGATCACGCCCTGAGCCGGAGGCAGACACTTAACCGCTGTGCCACCCAGGCGCCCCAGACATTTTCATTTTGAGCTCCAAGGGACATACTGGGTATTGTCTTTCTTCTGGAGCTCAACATTGTACAGCATTGCCAGGAATGTTAAGGGCTCCAAACACTTGTGATCAGTGACTTCACTCTCATCACTGAGAGCAGAGTGCACTCCTAAAAGGCGTTTCGATGAAGTCTGTCATTTACATGGATTTAATTACTGGAATAACGCCATCAGCATTTCCATGACTAGAGCACTTCTACGGTACCAGACATTACAAATTGATAGGATATAATCCTTTCTGTTCCCTAATTTGGATGTTACTCATTTAAAATACAAAGATAAAAATTTTTCTTTGAAAATTTGATTATTGTTTCTTTCTGCTTGTACTTTAAAAGTATTTTCTGTTGACAACCGTCTCCCCGCCACCATTGCCTTGTGGCACTCTGTCCCTTGTGCTCTACTCAATGCATTTCTGTCGCCTTTAAAAATATATATTTTCTGTTGAAAATGGTGAAACAACTTGGAATTTCATTATGTTTAGTTTAACCTTCCCTTTGACCTTGGGATGAATCACTACTACAAAGGGTGACCCTTTGGTGAAGAGCTATTGTCTTCCTTTTGAAGTTAGAGCTGGGGAACGCAGTGGGGAGGCTGATGGTCTGGTCCATTTTGGGTGACAGGCAGACAGTTTACAAATTGAGATTGCTATCCAACCACTGTGGGAAAGGTCTGCAAACCTACCTGGCTTTTTGAAACTGAAGCTTGAATGGTGGAATAACCCTTGACAACTTCATTTATGTATATTTATAGTCTGCTTTGATGTAGACTAGTGATTTTCAAACTTCTTGTGTTTGAGGTACATTTTCTAATGCTGACATTTTGGGTGACATGTTTGATGGAACTAACAATTCTAAATATACCAGCAATAATCAAAATACAGTCCTTAGACAAATCCCAATTAAAGGACATTCTATAAAATACCTGATCAGGATTCTTTAAAACTGTCAGGGATACTAGAGGCAGGGAAAATCTGAGAAAGAGAAACCATCACAGCTCAGAGGAGTCTGAGAAGATATGACAGCTAAATGTAATGTGGCACCCTGGATGGGACATTAGGTAAAAAACTAAGGAAACCTGGATAAATTATGGGCTTTAGTTAATAATAATATGTCAATATGGATTCATTAATTGGGATAACCATACCATAATAACGTAAGATGTTAATAATAACAGAAGCACGGTGTGAGGTATCTGAGAACTATCTTTGCAACTTTTCTGTAAATCTATAACATACCAAAGTGTTCCCTTTATTAAAATTCATGAAGTACACCCTTACAGTTTGCATACTTTTCATATATATGTTTTATGTCTATAAAAGCTTATGACAAACACATAATCAATAATGGTGACTGTCCATTGGAATACACTGAATAAGTAAAAAAAGAAAGAAAAGGAGAGAGAGGCAGAAAGAAATAAAGAAACAAAGATGGCGCACCTGGGTGGCTCAGTCAGTTAAGCGTCTGCCTTCAGCTCAGGTCATGATCTCAGGGTCCTGGGATCCAGCCCCATGTTGGGCTCCTTGCTCAGTGGGGAGTCTGCTTCTCCCTCTGCCTCTGCCTCTCCCTTCCACTCGTTCTCTCTCTCTCTCTCTCAAATAAATACATAAAATCTGAAAGGAAGGAAGGAAGGAAGGAAGGAAGGAAGAAAGAAAGAAAGAAAGAAAGAAAGAAAGAAAGAGAAAGGAACCCTAACCCACAAAGTTGTAGGTGCTCACTTAAGGTGACCCCTGGTAGGAAGAAGACCATAAAAAACAAATGCAAGCCCTGAAGTCCCGTGATTTCATGATCACAGTGTGATTTATTTTTTCACTGAATTGAACATTTCAAAATACTGGGGCACCTGGCTGGCTCAGTTGGTTAAGCATCCAAGTCCTGATTTCCAGGGACATGATCTCGGGATGGTGAGATGGAGCCCTGCATCAAGCCCCTAGTGGGGCTCTGCGCTCAGTGGGGAGTCTGCTTGAGATTTTTCTCTCCCTCACCCTCTGCCCCTCCGCTCCTCCCCCACATGCACTGTTGCACTCAAGCTCTCTCCCCAAAACAAAAAAAGTTTGAAAATTTCAAAATACTATTTAAACTCATAGACCCTAGGTAACGTCCTTGGACCCTGTAATAGGGTGCATTTTTGAACCCCAATTCTTCACCCTTTCCTTTATCTTCACCATTTGTCTTGTGACTTTGGAGTTCTCCTATCAAACGTGAGAAATAATAAATAATCGTGATTTTAACCATTGTATTTAGGGCGGTTTGCTTCACAGCAATCGTTGACTCAGGGTCTGTTCTCAAGGACCCACGGAGCCCACTTTGAGGAATCCCTCACATAGGTAGCCAAAGAAAGCAATACCCTCTCTAAACTGCGCACCTGGGCAGTCCCTTTACTTATGTACTCACATTACGCATAATTTAAGTTCCTTCTAAAACAAATCCTGAACTAATAAAATTAAGTTCTATTTTTTTCTTAATAGCTACTAAGAGCAAAAGACATTTTATCAGTGTCCAGTTCAGAGACAGAAAGCACACAGTAATTCACACAGGGGAAGTTGTTTTTTGCTTTTGTGTTTTTTTAAGATTTTGTTTATTTGACAGAGAGAGAAAGCGAGAGAGCACAGGCGGGGAAAATGGCATCCGGAGAGGGAGAAGCAGGCTCCCCGCTGAGCAGGGAGCCCGATGTAGGACTCGATCCCAGGACCCCGGGATCATGACCTGAGCCGAAGGCTCAGGAGTAGCAGGTGTAAATAGCAGCCACTCCCTCCAGAGCTGAGGCACAGTGCTCAAGGAGGACACAAATTTAGAAGGGGGCCCTCTCCTCACCAGACCCCACTGAAAGGAGTGGCTGGGAACCACTGAATGGCAGAGACGTTCCCGGAGACGCTCCAGGCTGGGCTGGTGAGCAGCGGACGCAGCGGAACCCACTTCTCCAGCCCCCTGGAGTGTCAGCTCGGCTTGCTGGATGCTGCCCGTTTGGGTATCTGCAAGACTCGCCGAGCATCACCAGGAAGGAGCCCACCGAGGTGCCAGAGGAATTCACTGGGACGCGGCCTGCTGCATGGTGCCAAAATCCACTGAGAAGTCCTCCAAATGGTGCCACCAGGCGGGGTACCACTGGCTGTCCTGTGCTAGCGGCCTCCATCCACCACCAGAGCAAGCAGGGAAGAAGAGCACCGCAGAACCAGGGCGCGAATCCCTTACTGAAGAAGGAGAGGGGCACCTGGGCGGCTCCGTCAGTGGGGCATCCGGCTCTTGTTTTGGCTCCATCGTGATCTTGGGGTCGTGGGGTCGAGCCCTGTGTCAGCCTCTACGTTCAGCGCAGAGTCTGCTCGGGATTCTTTCTCTCCCTCTCCCTCCGCCCCTCCCACTAGGCTCACTCTCTCTCTAAAATAAATCTTTAAAGAAAAAAAAATAAAGAGAAATGTTTACAGGGTCCAGCTTCACTCTCACAAAGCACAGCAAGGAAAGCCAGATTTGAAGATGGAAGGCGGTAGGTCATTACCTGGCACTGGCATTTTCAGCGTTGAGAAGCTTCTGGGAGCTTGCTATACAAGCGTTCACCTTTCGAAGCATCCCCTCCTTTCCTTCTACCACCAATACCTGTCTTCTCCTTCTACCAAAGACAATGGATGTTATGACTTCGAGGCTTACACTGTTCAGAACGCAAAGGCAACAAGACGGTGGTGTCCATAGGAGCTTAAAGCACTTAGAATTTTTTCTGAGAAGTGGATGGCTACATGTGGTCGAGAAAAAGGGATTTATTACAAGGGGTAGACCTGACACGCATGTGGGAGCTGGGGGCACGATCTGTGCGGGCTGTGGACTCTGCACCTGGGATGGAGCCCGAAGTTACTCCACGCTCGTCGGATGAGCCGGGCAGAAGGAAGCTGAGTGCAGGGGCGGCAAAGACAAGCCAGCACGCGGAGGACGACCTGGGACCCAGAGGGACGCAGCGGAACCCACTTCTGTTGTCATAGGACCACCACCAGCCGCAGCACTGCGGGGGAGCTGCCGGGGAGTTGGCCCCGTCGTCCTGGCGCTGCACGCGCACCTGGCCGGGGTCTCAGAGCAGCGGCAGGGTGACACCTGGCGAGGCGGAGCGGCCACAGGCCCGATGCACCGGTAGGTAAGCGGCCCATGAACAAAAACGTCCAGAGCGCAGAAGCAGGACGGCCTCCCTTCTACCTCCGGATTTCGCACAGAAGGCCTCTCACGGCCGTACAGTCACACAGCCTCGAGAACTCCGGGAAATGTGGTTCCAGCGCAGCCCACCCGACAGGCGGCGGCGAACCGGCCAGGACCACGTAGGCCTGACGCGGCGGCGGCCGGCGAAGCCAGAGGGGACCCCGCAGGACCGTAGTCAAGGAGATGCGCCCTCTGCTCTCCGACGGATTTCCTCTCCGAAGATGTGTCTCGCTGGGAAGAGGCTAAGTACTGATGGTGATGTTACAGACTCTGAGTAGCGGCGTAGTTAAGTATGATAAAACATGACTGAAGTTTTACTTTTTAGCCACAACACCGACACGCTTCTGAACAGAGTATCGATTTCTCCATAGATTCTTTCAGCCATGCTACTTGTTTTAAGTATTCATTATCAGCTTTATTAATTTTTACTAATAAAGACATTACTAATTGATGGCAATTAAAAGTAATTATTCTACAAAAGAAGTCATGCGCAAGATAGAATTTGAATCAATACAGAAAGTTGATGAAAAGTTGAAGTCATCATTTGTCTCCCCATTTCCCCTCATTTAGAAAGTCTTCACCAATTTTTTTAATGTATCCCTGAATTTCTTTTAATTTAGAGAACTTTCCATCTCTCCTTCTGTAATTTTAAGATGCTATGATCATTATGGTTCTTGCCAAATTCAGGATTACCACATCAAAGCCTTTAGTCAAGAGGTTGTATCCTGGTTGTGGTTAAAGCAAGCTGATTGTCCTGTGAGCACCTCTTCTGGGCATTGTTCAGAATCAAAGAACAAGAGATTCTTAAGGACAGGGTATGCTGATCACCCTTTAAAAGGTTTTCGGACAACTGAGACTGTACAAATAAACTATTGGATTTTTGAGAGGGGCGAAAGAAGGGTCTAGAATATAGGGTTGCTAGAAACTTTTCAGAATCTTGAGTTGTTGCTGCCAAATGATTAAAGCTGAATTGCAGTAAACAAACCAATTAGATTGTATAGCGAGATGAATAATACCGTTGGCTTTGTGTTGTTTGTTACCCAAAAAGCCAGCTATCTGCTTCGTGAGTTTTCCCTAACATTTCAAACGATGACATTCTAGGCACAGTTTGACTCATTTCTACGCGGATGGAAAGAGCAGTGTCTGCATTCTGCATCCTGCTTTTCAAGGCCAGCTTCCTTTAGAATCCTTTGGACAATTTGGCTTCAGCTTTACCCATTTTGAGATTTAATTTCATACTTCAAGTTGTTTGAAAAAGTGATTTACATTTTTATCTGTGCTAGAAGTCCAGCGTGCTACCCATTGCACCATAGAGCCTGCAGTGATTGCCAAGGAGGAAAAAAAAGCGTTGTGCTGATAATAGTGAATTTAAGGTTAAGCACCTGCCTTCGGCTCACATCATGGTCCCGGGATCCTGGGATTGAGTCCTGTGTCGGGAGCCTGCTTGTCCCTCTGCCTGTGGCTCCCCCCACTTGTGCTCTCTCTCTCTCTGACAAATAAATAAATAAAATCTTAAAAAAAAGAAAATTAATGAATTTAAGAAGTGACATAACAGGGCGCCTGGGTGGCAATATAGGTTAAGCATCTGACTCTTGATTTTTTAGTTCAGGTCATGATCTCAAGGTCATGAGATTGAGCCCCTCATCACGACTGCATTCAATGCGGAGTTTGCTTGTCCCTCTCCCTCTGCTCCTCTCCTCGTGCACGCTGTCTCTCTCAAATAAATAAATAAAATCTGGAAAAAAAAAACAACCCAAAACACCTGTTTTTTGCTGCTCTGTTTATCCAACAGTCCAAGCAGCTATTTTTTTCTTTTAGGCTAGTGATAACATCTGGGTGTTGAAAGTTGAATTAAAATGGTGTCTGTAATCATGCGAATCTTCTTTGTGATCATGATTATAAATATAATTCATTATTAACTGAACTTTATTTGATGCAGGGTTCAGAGTTATATTACTTTGTGAAATACTCTAAATCCACATATTTTAGCCAATACAGAAAAATCTTTGGGGCGCCTGGGTGGCTCAGTGGGTTGAGCATCCAACTCTTGATTTCAGCTCAAGTCATGATCTCAGGGTCATGAGATTGAGCCCTGCGTGGGGCTCTGAGCTGGGCGTGGAGCCTGCTTAAGATTCTCTCTCCCTCTCCCTCTGTTCTTTCCCCCTCTTCCCCCATGCATGTGTGTTCTCTCTCTCTCTCCAAAGAAAAAAGAAAAGAAAAATCTTCAAAATCTGTGTGAATAAATAATTTGTCAGTAAATAAGGAATAAATGAGTAGTGCCAAGATAGAGAAGAGTCACCTTTTTGGCTAACCATTTGACCAACTCCTCATGTCTCAGGCTAGCTTTTGATGGGTCCCCCTTTCTTCATTCCAAGAATGGGATACTGGGTTTTTTTTTATACTTGCCAGCTGCCACCGTTCTTAACATATCTCCCTCTTGTTTAGATCGGCTGTCTTGATGTTTTCAAGTCAAGGGATATGAAAACTCTTAAAACATTATCAAAAATTTGGAAATAAAGGATTAGTGGCGGCCCTTTTAAAGTCACATTAGAGCCTCCTAAGGCCATCTGATGCTACGGGAGATGGAGTTTTGTCTGGGTTACTGCTTACAAAAGAAGGGTAGCAGAATATGCCACTCCAAAATACAAGAGTCTGAGTTCAGGACATGTCACCCCCAAATGTGCCACTTTGGTATTTTGAGGTTAAGGTACTTGAAAAAACAGCAAGTGCGGGGAGAACTCCCTGTATCTGCCTAAAGAACAGAGTCTCCAAAAGGGACTCAGCTGTCATTGACCCTCTCCTGGGAGAGACACCAACTAGGGCAAATGGACTCCTATCACAGGAAGGAAGACTAGAAGTCATCCCCACACCCAGACAGACTTCATCACAAACTACCATTCCTACCAGCTGCTCTTCCAAGGACCCAATCATCTTTCCCCAAAGTCAGTTACTCTCCCTTGGGAGGCCTGCATCCCCCTATACTCTCCCTGTTAAGGTATTTAATCCTGAAATCTAAGCCACCTCGGGGAGGTACTCATTTTTCCCTGGGCATCTCCCACGTATACATGAGGTATACATGTTAATAAGCTTCCGTTTCTTTTTCTCTTGTTAATCTGTTCAGTACAGGGGTCTCTGCTAAGAACTCAGAAGGGGAGAGGAATGGGGGGTTTGGCTGGCTCAGTTGGTGGAGCCTGCGACTTTAATCTCTGGGTTGTGAATTCTAGCTTCATGTTGGGTGTAGAGATTACTTAAAAACACAATCTAAAATAAATAAATAAATAAATAAAAAGAAGGGTAGAGGGAATATTATTTTTCCTCCACTACACTATTAATTAGGATCTAGACTCTATACATTTGGGTATTAATTTACAGAAGATAGGTAACTTATCAATGATTTTTGTCCAGTTAAAGATGCAAAAAAAATTTTTTTCCAACAGAAAAGTTAACCTCAAATGTTACATTTTATTTGCTTGTCCCAGTAAGACATTAACTAGTATGTTTTTTTTTAAAGTAACCTCTACACACAATGTTGGGGCTCGAACCCCCAAGCCTGAGAGCAAGAGTCAAAAGCTCCACCAACTGAGCCAGCCAGGCGTTCCCACTAACCAGTTTTGTAACTGACTTTGCGGTCTCATTCCAGCACTCGTTTCCCCACTGACGATATAGCCTCTCCTAACCTTCTTTGATTCAGCTTTATTATCCTGCTAGGTTCTTCAATAAATTAGGTAAATCTTAGAAAACTGCTCATTCTGTATTTATATGAAAGTCATGTTTTTCCTTTTTTTGAAAATTATATTTTGACATTCTATTCTCTCTTTTTGTTTATTGCTAGTGAAAACAGCACTGGATAGGGTCTAACAAATGCAGCCCTTACTGGTTGCCATGTAAATTCCCTCCGGTCATTACCTTTAGATTAGGCTTGACCCAGTCAGCCTCCTACAGGCCCTTTCCTTTCTTATTTCTTATAGGACTTTAAATCCTTTACTTCTTCTTTGTCTTTTATACCCACCTCCACCCCCACCCCCACCCTCACCTCTCTTCTGGAGAAAAATCCACCCCACCCCCCCAATGGCCTTACTCCTGACGTCCTAGGTCCTGAAGCTGGTTCTTCCTGGAAGGGACTAGAAAGAAACAGAGAGTCCTGTCGAGTCCTGTAAATTCTCTAGCCCCAAAGAAATTCATTACATCGCCAGGGAAACTGGGAACAGGTGGTGTGAAGCTCTGCCAGCTTTTACAAACAGGGTACTTTAGTTCAATCATTGGTCAATATAAAAGATAATATGAATGTATATACAAACTATCATTTTAGCTCATGGCTTTCGTTGATTACATGACATGGAAGCATACAGAAGTTGCCAAAAAAAAAAAAAAAAAAGCACTCCCATGGAAGAGTTATTTCTTTGAATACTTATTTGCTTTATTTGGGAGATTTCCATAATTGTACACAGATGATTTATTATGGTGTATACTAATTCTTTATAAAGGTTGAGTTGTGAAAAAGCCCTCACAAGTACTTTTTTTTTTAAGATTTTTAAAAATGTATTTATCTGAGACAGAGAGAGCATGAGAGAGAGAGAGCACAAGCAGGGGGAGCAGCAGGCAGAGGGAGAAGCAGACTCCCCACTGAGCAGGGAGCCCCATGAGGGACTCCATCCCAGGACCCTGGGATGATGACCTGAGCCGAAGGCAGACGCTTAACTGACTGAGCCCCCCAGGTGTCCCCTCACAAGTGCTTTTTAATTTCTGAAGTGCTCTGCAGTGATAAAATTGAGATTAAGCTCCAACATCCTATTGAAATTACAAAACTCCTTACGGGAAGAATTTTAGATTTGCCAAAGGTCTTTATTTGTGAAAATGAAGATGCTCTCAAAGGATTGTTGCTTTACTATTATTGCTACTGTTAGTGTAAACTCTGCAAATACAGGATCAGTGGTTTAAGTTAGTGTTTTTTTCCCCCCTGGAGAGGTTCTCTGTTTTTATTTAGCAGAATCTGAGCTTATTCTTACTTTTTCCCCTCTGCTCTTAGTTCAGCTTCTGTTTCCTCTGTGTGTTTATCACACATGGAAAGACTGACCAACTTACAGGGCGGCCAGAGGAATCCCCATCTTTCTCCCCTCTGGTTTATTCAGATTGTGAAGAGATGACAATCTGACTTTCCTTACCAACAAATTATCATCAGTAAGACACACAAAAGGCAGGCATAGCACCCTTTCGAAGCTTTTAATCTTGGGAATGAATGGCGTCCCTGCATGACACATGTTCATTCTACGAGAGAGCAATGGCTCCCAGATATCGCAGACCCATGGACCAGCAACATTTGAAAAAATTGAGACTGGCCAACTTCTTATTTTGCCAAAAATCAAAAGCCACTCTACCTACTATCTAATACCACCATCATTCCATGAAAGAGAGGACTTTCTTGGCACAAATATAGGTAGGCATGTCTAAATAAGTAAATAAATGGAAAAGATAAGTTTAACTTCATGGAAGAATTCACAGTTGTTCTTGTTTTTCCCGTATCTCCATTACCCGTTACCCGGTGGGAACTGTGGCACGGATGAGGTCTCCAGCAGGGTAACTGCGGACGCAGACTTTACCCACATACCCTGTGCTTGTATGTCTGGCATGGGACAAGTCATCTAACCTCTGTTAGCATCTGTGTTCTCACAAAATAGGAATCATAACACCTCCTTCACATGGCTGTCCTCGAAACTACACAAGATAATGTGTGGAAAGTGCTTAATACAATGCCTCATGCAAGTAAGTGCTCAATAAATATTCATGGTTGTTATTGCGGTTTGCCCACCTAGGTATCAGAAATAAGCCTTGGGAGTTACTTACAAGTGGATAAGTTTGGGTTGGAATTTGGAAACAAAACTTAAAATATTCTGAAGAAATGACATCTGAGGAAGATATTGAGATTTCGAGATATTGAATACTTTTTTATGAGCTAGGTGGTGTCTCTAAGATGTTGTTGTTAAAAATTATGCTGAATAATCCTATATGTAGAATTCACATGGAAATACCAGATCCTGCAAAAGGGTAATAATAATTCCCACCTTTGTCTAACCCCACCCCATTTAAAAAATGGGGATGTGGAGGCCCAGATCAAAAAACCCTCTTAGTGTCACGTAGAGAGAAGTAGGAGAACCAGGACTAGAGGGTGGGTTTCCTGACACCCCACCATGTCCCTGCCCCAGGCTAGGGGATGGCCCTCACCATTGACAAGAGCAGGAACAGCTGCTGGTGGGAAACGAGGGACCCTGTGTCCTCTCCTTAGGATCTTTGTTACTGGGTTCTGGGTCACTCTTCTGTTCTGCTGGGTGGTGCTGGGTGGTGGTTCTTATGTCCTCTACTCTCCTTCCTGGAGTTAACATTCAACCATTTGTTAAAATAATGGCATGCTTCTGTACCCGGCCCCCCACTGCCCTGGCTACCTGGCGCTGTCCCCCAGGAACCCACAACTCGCCCCATGATTCAGCCTCTGAGGGGAGGGTGCCGCCCTGCAGCGCCTGGCACTGCTGCCATCTGGCATCTTGCAGGCATAGGTCCTAGATGCTCCTGGCTGGGCCACACCAGCTGGTAAATGTGTTTAATATCCTTTCTGCCCTCTGGCAACCTGTTGGACTGAAACAATAACTCCAGTTTTAGGGCCTGCTAAGAGTGTGGGTGTCAACAGATAGTGAGGTGGTGGGAAGCCCTCAGATCTTCCTCTCTTAGTAATTCTTTACAATGATTCTTTTGGAGGGGGGGCACCCGGCTGACTCAGTTGGAAGAGCATGTGACTCTTGATCTCAGGGCTGTGAGTTCAAACCCCACATGGAGGGTAGAGATTCCTTAAAAAAAAAAATCTTTAAGAAAATAATTCTGTTGAATAGTTCCATAGGGGTTCATGTTTTATTCTGTTTTCTACTGACTTTGGGGTAAGACCTGTGGTTTGCTAGGATAAAGGAGTTTTGTAAATTGTAGAGTACACACTAGAGGGCAGTGGCCCCATGTAGACACCCGACAATTATCGCTCTTTCTGCATTTCTCAGCCCTTCCTGTGTGTAAGGGAGGGGAGAGGGGTGTCCTCCACATCATACAAAGGCATTTATGTCTGAAGTGTTTTGTGAACACAGAGCAGCTGCTTGGGAGCGCCCTGGCTGTCATTCCTTGCAGTTTCTTTTCCATCCTTTTTTCAATCACTTCTCCGTGGGGCTCTAATAGTAGACTTAGTTAATGTTCACATCTTAATGTCCTTTTTCTTTCTTTCTTTCTTTTTAAAGACAAGGCAAAGAAAAAGTGGGAAACTGACATTCCTAGTTTGGGGCAGTATGGTTTTCTATCTTTGCATCTTTGCATTTGCGAGTAAAGTCATGAATTAAGAATGAAGAGGAAAAATATGGTGAAGGGTTATTGTATTTTGCATGTGCAGAGGCAAAAGCCATTTACCCAAGTCCGCAGAGCTGCTCCCCTGGCCATGATCACTAAGGAGAATCATGTTTCAACTCTGTTTACCTCTCCTGCGGGCTCCTAAGTAGTAGGAGGCCTGCTTGCTGCAGAGGCGTGGCTGGTCTGTGTGATAGAGGGAGGGGTGGGGTGAGTGGGTTTAGGGACTGTGAAGCCATGAGGCTGTGTGTTTGCAGAGCCTGGGGTGTTGAAGAGAGAATTTCCGGTGCAGCTGAATCGTGGCACAGAGTTCAAGAGGAAAGCAAAGGGACACTAAGAAGTATGTCAGTGGATTATTTATGAATCTACCTTTGATGGGATCTGAGGAACCTAAATCAAGGGTTTGGTTTCTTTTTAATTACTTTTGGTTGTTGTTCCTTTGAGAGGGATAACCCTCCGAACCTGGATTCTGTGAGTCCCTAGATTTATAAAAGTTATGGATAGAATACACTGAGTGGGGTGTGTTTCTGAAGTTGCGAGATCTCTAGCGTTGTGTTCACGCATACATACATACAGCTAGATCTATGAATTCTTTAAGTGTTTGAGGTGTCTGTTCAGCATGTTTATTCTTAGGCACTTATGGGAGATGAGATGCTCTTTTTTTTGGATTCACGCAACCAGAGGCCTGGTGGGGAGAGAGGACACCTGGACCCCCATAACAGCCCATGCTCTGTAACTCGGGGACAGGGATTCCCTCTGCATTTCTCTTGGTGTTGCTAATATTTATTCAGCATTTACTGTACCCCACGTATTGCATTAAGTGCTCAGCATAGAATATCTTGCTTAGTCCTCACAATAACCTGATGCCATACGTGTGGTTACGATCCCCATTTACGGTGAGGAATTTGGGGGTCAGGGAGGTTGCCTGAGGTGCAGCAGTGAGGATTCAGCAGGTCGAGATTTCAACACAGGTTGTCTGACTCTGCAGTGTGGTCTTGGAACCATCCTTCCTGTGCCCCCAGGGATGGTGCCATCACCAAATCATCCCTCCTCCTGGCCAGACTGGCAGGGTGCACTGCAGTATCACACAGCCTCAGCTAGCTACGGGCTTTCTGACCTTATTCCTTCAGAGTACAGCAAAGATACCCTGGCTGTTCTGGAGAGAGCCTGGGCCATCTCTCTCTCTCTCTCTCTCTCTCAGTCTCTCACGCACACACACATTCATTGGTTAGGTTTTCATGTCTTTCATGTCTCTGATTCCGTATAAGACATTGTCACTGGAGAGTAATTAGAACCCCTGGTGGATTTATGGTGGGGCCTCCTGACGCGCTTGTGTTGTTATTTATGCCTAGATGACAGGGCAGGTTAGCATTAAATGTTGAGAGAAGTGCACCTGCCACTGTGATGCGGCTAGAGGCATCTATCAAAGATGCGTTTGCATGCAGTGCCCTCAGTCTAATTGCCGGGAATAGTGCAGGCTTTCTTCAGCCGCACTTGAAGGAGGAGAGAAATGAGTTAGTAGGGAGAGGTTGGACCCTCGCCTTCACTTCTCAGTAGATTCTTCAGGGGCAGAGGAGTAATCTCTTCCCTAGTCCTGTGTCTCTTGGGTCTTTGAGGTAATTATCCTTGTGCCATGGATGAGGGCAAAACCTGTCCCTAGAGACAGAAGCAAGCGGAAGGACTAATGTGTCCTACCATTGTTACTGCTACTAATTGGTCACATTTGTTAAGTGTCTATTATGGGCTGGATATTCCTGGGGGGGTCTCGCCTGTATCATCTCAGCTAATCCTTAGATGGCCGGCCTGTCTTTTAAGCCTGAGCCTTTCCAGCCTTCCCCCAGCTATCATTTATGATGCCATTTGTTTCTCTGGCGGTCAGGGGAAGCCGCTGCCTGCTTGTAAGAGTGGCATTCACACGTGCTCAAGAGGAAATAAACACTGCCAATGACTAAGGCAGAAAAGGATTAGCAGACTTATGAATTATGTGTCAATTTTACTTCTACTGAGAAGAATCATTTTGGTGTTAGATTATATTCCGTGTTTACAGATGTCAGTATATTATGATGCACGCTAAAATGTAATATTAATTAGTAGTAGCAGTTATAATAACCCAAATGTCAACTGTCCCTTTGTCCTTCCGTTTCAGTGTCTGTCTGTGCTGTCTCTAGTTTTGCCCTCGTTGCAACCCAGAATTGGAACTTAGAGAAAAGAATCTATGGTCACAAATGAATTGGTGAGCAGGGCACCCAGCTGGCTCAGTCCATAGAGCACGTGACTCTTGATCTCAGAGTGGTGGGTTTGAGCCCCATGTTGGGTGTAGAGATGACTTAAAGAGAAAATCTTCGTGGGGTGCCTTCACAGGAGGGATGCAAAATCCTCTCCTAATATTACGTGTTGTAGTTTAGAAACCGTCTTTTGTTACTAAATACCTCCTTAGCCTCTTACGCTTCCGCCCTTCGTGGTTTATCAAAGTACTCCTTTTGAAGAAACTCTACTGACAAGAAATTCTAGGGGAATAAAATTTTTGTCTCATTATAGAAATAGGCCTTATTAAAACAGAATTCTGAAATGAAGGACCATTTACAGAATCTCGACTGTAAATGGTTGGATGTCACCCAGTTCAGACATATTATGTTTAACAGTACATGAAGGGGTTCATTAGCATGGGAATTAATTTTTTTTTAAGATTTTATTTATTTATTTGTCAGAGAGAGAGAGCACAAGCAGGCAGAGCAGTAGACAGAGGGAGAGGGAGAAGCAGGCTCCCCGCTGAGCAAGGAGGCCCATGAGGGACTTGATCCCAGGACCCTGGGATCTTGACCCGAGTAGAAGGCAGATGCTTAACCGTCTGAGCCCCCCAGGTGTCCCTAGCATGGGAATTTATGAAGATGACAGAGTTTTGGGGGTGACCTAGTCCATATTTTGTAGTGAGAACCACAGAAAATTCATTATAAACTTAATATAGCACCATGGGGTGTCTGCCTGGCTCAGCTGGTAGTGAACGCAACTCTCGATCTCAGGGTCATGAGTTCAAGACCATGTTGGGCATAGAGCTTATATTGTGATTTTTATAGTGTGTCCCAACTTCCCCTTTACTATGAAACCAGATATAACCTTTAACCAGACAGTCCTGATTCTGTTTGGGTTCTTCTGTATGCCCCATATTATTCTTATCCCTAATTCTGGTTCATAGTTAGATGTGAGAAATTCAAACTATATCACATTCAAACATATTTTCTCCACTTGTGCCTGCTAATGGCTCTAATGTAGACAAAATATCTAATTTACAACCAAAAGTGTAAATGAAGCCCTAATTCCTGTATTTGCTCACTGCCCCCCCTCCACCCCCCAGTCATCTCAGTCTACCTTTGTACAATGCAGTCCAAATTCCTGGTTTTCACTGTGGCTTTCCAGAGTCAGGTACATCAAGATCATGTCTCTGTTAGAGCTTGTTGGCTAAAAATATTTCCAATGAATCCAAAAAGGTAACTGTAGTATCAGAGGGGTAAAACTGTATCAGGGTTGGCTATGGGTGGATGGTTTAAAATTCCTGTGAAATTTAACTGCGAACTGGCTCCTTTTATAAGCAGAATACAGGTTTATGCTCTTGAAAGTCTGCCTTCAAATGAATTAAACCTTGATTGGAATGGCATCATGCATTGTAATACTTTCCATTAAGTAAATGGCTTTTGGTTGTTCAATAAAATATGCAAGATTATCACTGAGATTTAAGTTTCTCTGGGCCCACAGTACTTGTGATTCTGGGCGATTGCCTAAGATAGCAACAAAAGACTTTGCAGGGATGTCCAGGGAATCATATGAAAATAAGTATGGCTAATGTCCAGGAGGGGAAGAATTTTCATTCCAAACTTGGTATCAGGTCATTAGAAATATATTGAGAGAAACGTAGACAACCAGGGCAACCAGAATTTAATATACTTCTCTGGACAGGCTTTGTTTTGAGGTTGAGAATTCAGCCTGAGCACCGTTATTGCCTGAATTACTAAAGTGTAGCCATCTCTTCAAGCACTGCCCCTGCAGTGACAGAGGGGAGTTGTTAGTTACCATTTGTGGCAAGAAGAAACCTCTTTTTTCTACCCACCCCCTAACTTATTTATCTCAGTGGGAGGTATAAAAATGGTGCCAAAATTCTCTATGTAATGAACAGCGCTCAACTTTTATTTTCCTTTTCTAATGAGCTAAGGAGGGAAGCTGAAATTAAGGGAACGAGTATTTGTGACATGGCGGCTCAGAGAGAGAGCTGCAGGTTTGGATGGATTTGCCAGCTGCCTTTCGACTTGCAGAAAGAAGGAGACGTAGCTTTCTTGGTGCTGTTTACTTTCTCCCTTATGTTTTCTATATCTTCCAAACTACCTAAAATTGGTATTCATGGCTTTTATAGTGGAGAAAGAAAAAAACTAAAAAATCTTAGTTGTGACCGGTATATATTACATATAGGCATGAGGCTACTAGAAGGATACTTCCCACCCAACATGAAAACAGTGTTTAGGGGCGCCTGGGTGGCTCAGTTGGTTAAGCGTCTGCCTTTGGCTCAGGTCATGATCTCAGGGTCCTGGGATCAAGCCCTGCATCGGGCTCCCTGCTCAGCGGGGAGTCTGCTTCTTCCTCTCCCTCTGCTTGTGCTCTCTCTCTTTCAAATAAATAAAATCTTTAAAAAAAAGAAAGAAAGAAGACGGTGTTCATCTTGGAGTAATTAGGGTGATTGGCAATTTTTACGTTTCTTTCTCTTTTGCACATTTGCATTTCTTAATTATTCTGCAGTTCATATTACCTGCATAATAAATGAGCATTTTTCTACAGGGAGCATTATCTACATAATAAAACACTAAGTTTCTACTTAAAAAAAATACCCATACCAAAAAGTAAATATTTGTACTGTAAATTTGTTCTTGTCACATCAACATTTTAGGCTTAGCAAGTAGGTAACTCCTGTGTTTGGAATTGGGTTCAGTGGCGTTCAGAGACTGCCTCAGAGGTGGCCACGAGGGGGCGCCTGGCTGGCTGGGTCAGTAGTGACTGGTGATCTCAGGGTCATGAGTTCAAGCCCCACGGTGGGTGTGGAGCCTACTTTAAAAAAGAAAAGAAAAGAAAAAAGAAAAGAAAAGAAAAGAAAAAGAAAAGAAAAGAAAAGAAAAGGCCCTGCAGTCTTGCAGAAACTGGCAAAGGCCCCTGTTGCTCTCTCTCTCCCCTGCAGCAGCCCAGAGGCCACAGCAGGCCTGAGTCTGGAATCATCACATGGGTAATCGTGACAGTAATTAGATCTTTTCCTCATTCCTAATGCTTTCAAAACCATTCCTGACCATTCTTATTTGAGCTCCTGAATAACTGAAGAGTAGATAGCAGGCCAGGCATCAGTATTCCTTCCCCATACTGCAGCCCCGCTGAGGTTTTTAAAACAGAGCAGATCACATTAGTCTTCTGCTAAAGACTCATCAAAGGATCCCCGATGCATTAAGAATATAATTTAAACTCCTTACAAGAGACGCTGCCTGATTTGGCTCAGAGAGCCTCTGTGACTTCCTATTTCCACTGAATTGTTTATCCCTTACTGTTTGTCCCCACTCATTCGCTCTCTGTCCCCTGCACCCAGCCCAGTGCCTAAGACACTGTTAGTGCTCAATAGATATTTATTGAATGAATAGGAAACCCCTACCTTCTAACTCCACTGATTGCTTAAAACAGGGGGTATGAACTGGGATAAAATGAACATTGCTGGCTAATGTTGACTTCATCCAAGAAACTTTAACTGAATAATTGGATAAGGGTAGGAGGAGTTGATTTCCTCTTTATTTGCAGAAACACTTTCATTTATTTAGTTGGGAAAATAGCAATATATATGGTTTTAATTTTTTTTCATAACTGATTTCCTTGATTTTTTAAAAAGATTTTATTTATTTATTTATTTATTTATTTATTTATTTGACAGAGAGAGAGAGAGGCAGTGAGAGAGGGAACATAAGCAAGGGGAGTGGGAGAGGAAGAATCAGGCTCCCAGCAGAGGAGCCTGATGTGGGGCTCCATCCCAGAACGCCGGGATCATGCCCTGAGCCGAAGGCAGACGCTTAACGACTGAGCCACCCAGGTGCCCCAGATTTCCTTGATTTTTTTAAGTGAAGCTGTTCACAACAGATTTGGTTTTTGGTATCCTTTCCTGTGGGGTCATTTTATTTACAGTTGACCCTTGAATAACACAAGTTTGAACTGCATGGATTCACTTATACGTAGATTTTCTTTTTCAAGTAGAGTACTGCAAATGTATTTTCTCTTTCTCATAATTTTCTTAATAGTTTTTTTCCTCTGGCTTACTTTATTGTAAAAATACAGTGTATAATACATATAACATGCAAATATGTGTTGACTATTTGTGTTATCAGTAGGGCTTCCTGTCAACACTAAGCTATTAGTAGTTAAGTTGTTGGGAAGTCAAAAGTTATACACAGGGGCACCTGGGTGGCTCAGTCAGTTAACCTGCTGCCTTTGTCTCAGGTCATGATCTCAGGGTCCTGGGATCCAGCCCCGCATCAAACTCCCTATTCTGCAGGGAGTCTGCTTGTCCCTCTGCCCCTGCCCCCTGCTTGTGCTCTCTCACTCAAATAACTAAATAAAATCTAAACCAAAAAAAAGTTATACGCAGATTTTTGACCGTGCGAGGGTAGTGTCCCTAACCCCAGGGTTGTTCAAGGGTCAACTGCAGTTGTTTCAATACATTCATGAAAAGAAGTTTTAATGCAGAAATAATCAAAACTTTATGACCATCATATGAAAATCAGTAGGTAGGAGTGATTTAAAGTCAAACTACAATGGTTGCTTGTTTACTTAGAGGATTTCCCCCACTAGAGGGTAAAGCTGGGGAAGCCACAGTGGTCTGTTCTCTATATCCTCGCACTCAAGTGTGGTGGGTAAATCAGTAGCTTCCAGATCAACTGGGATTTCGTCAGAAATGCAAATCTTGGGCATCGCTATGGACCTAGTGAATCAAAACCTACATTTTAACAAGCTCTCAGGTGATTCATATGCACATTAAAGTTTGAGAAGCACTGCTCTTTAATACATAACCTGGGGCTTTACATTTTAGGAAGACTTTTTCTTAACAAAAATGCAGCATTTGCTTTTCTGGAGTCAAGTTCAGGAATAAAAGGCCCCATCTTATAATAAGTGAGGTGCTTTTAATTGAGAAGATATTTTTATATGTTCTGTTCTAAGTGTTAACCACAAACCTCACCATCCTTCTTGAGTTTCCTAATGTGGCCTCTGCACCTGCCTGGTGCAGTTCCTCCCACATCCAGAAGGCTGCGCTCTGATTTAGGTTTTACCTCAAATTAGTAACCTGGTAAAGAACTGGTTGCTCCTGGTTCACAAAACCAAGGTTTGATAATTGGGGTCGAAGTTATTAAAATGACGTGACCCTGAGAATAATTATTTTCCGTATTGTTTTTTGAAAAAAAAATTCGGATTTGCCTTATTTTACAGAGAAACTTTTTTTTTTTAACTCATCTATGAAAAGATACATTCTAGCTTAGTTTCTAGACTTCAAATTAAAAATAGAAATTCTGTATTTTCAGATTTCGGTAGAAATGAGAATTGCTTACCATTCTCGTTTTTGTTTTCTTTCTTTTACATTTTGCAGTTTCAGTTGTTCTGAGGATATTTCACAAAAACAGAGCAAAATGACCACTGAACCATGAGTGTGTGTTGAAATATTGTTTCATGCCTCTGTGTGTGTGTGTGTGTGTGTGTGTGTGTGTGTGTTTATTACACCCAACGTGGGGCTTGTACTCATGACGCAGAGATCAAGAGTTGCATGTCCTGCCAACTGAGCCAGTCAGGCACCCCTGTACTTTTTCTTTTAAATAAAAATTTAGCTTTGGAAAATTAGAGCAGTTGAATTTCCTAAAGCTGTTTGTATTATTGTGTCAACTATGGAAGTATAGAATATTACATTAAAAATATTTGAGAAAGTATCGGAGTACCTGGGTGGCTCAGTTGGTGAAGCGTCTGCTCCGATCAGGTCATGATCCCAGGGTCCTGGGATCAAGTCCCAGGTCTGACTCCCTGCTCAGTGGAGAGTGTGCTGCTCCCTCTCCCACTGCCCCTCCCCCGCTCATGCTCAATCTCTCTCTCGTTCTCTCAAATAAATAATCTTTAAAGAAATATTTGAGAAAGTACCATTAGTGCTATACTGACACCCCCGAGAAAGGCAAAAGGATTGACATTCAAGTCAAGCCTCCTGTCACATTTCCAAAATCTGGCCAAATTATATTTAAGAGCAAGATCTCATCTATGTACTAATTTACCCACTGAGGTTTCATTCAGCAATGTCCATGTGCCAGTGACTGGGCCCAGCGCTGGGTTGCAAAGAAGAGGGTGTAATCTGTGAGGGAACTACGTTTTTTGAAGCAACAGTTTGGTCAGGAAACTCTGTTAATAATTAAACCAGTTACCGACTGGTGGAAAGTTTAAGATGTCAGCAATATGCTTTCCTAATTCTAAAACAAACCTGTATTTCTCCAGAAATATAAATATTTGGAACAAGCAGAGGGCTTGTAGGTTATCAGGCTTCTTTGCCAGTTAGTACTCTGTTCCTCCCAGACACTGACTTTTTTTTTTTTTTTTTTGCGGTGACTCTGGTGCATTTTCTTAAATAGTTTTGTCTCATGTACAATTTTATCACCATTGGAAAATCTGTTTCCTGACATGATTCTGAATTTGCATTTCTTCATTTTCCATGTATTTCTCACTTAGATCCATTGCCATATCTGCTACTGAAATTTGTTTTTTAAGACAGCTGTGTGTGTGTTACTACATACTAAGTTTGGTTAACATATGAATGTGGGTTTTCTGGGAAGACATGGTACATGCATATAAAAATATAGAAAGCTAAGATATTGTTGGTATTTTTGTAGAAGTTTAGATACCTTGTTAAACATGCTAGTGAGTCCAATTACAGAAGGTGAGGAAACAAAATACTTTTGAAACAGGGATGAGCAATGTCTTTTGGTTATTCTCTTTGACATATGGACGTGGTTTTTTAGTATTTTATGGTGATGATCTTGGTACTCTAATGGCCATGCTGCCATTCTGTACTTTCTAGAAAAGAAACAAGAAGGCCAGGACAAAATTACGCTGAGAAATGACTTTCAGGCCCCACGTGGCCACTCTTTGAGTCAAGTTTGCCCAGGAACAGGCAAGGGACCAGGAACTTCCAGCCTGTCTTCTCCGAGTTTTGTAAGACAGAGGAGCCTGGTGATGCATCGTGGTGTTCTGCGGTAGTTTAATCAGAACCACTGTCAAAGGACACTCGATAGTTCCTAGATCCACCATGCTTGAAACCTGTTGAATATCAGTATTTTTTTAAAAGATTTTATTTGTTTATTTGAGAGAGACAGAGTGAGCATGCGTGGGGGGAGGAGCAGAGGTACAGGAAAAGCAGACTCCCCGCTGAGCAGGATCCACTTAACCACCTGTGCCTCCCAGGTGCCCTGAATATCAATATTTTGAAAGAATTTAGCCCTATGTTTAACTTTGAGTTCAGTCTCAGATTTGTTACATATAAAATTTAATTGAATCATGCATGGGAGCAGAGATTAGTTTCTTTCAAGTTCAATTTTGATTTGAAAAAGATCAGATCCAATCAATTCCCTTCTACCTTACCTTGCTCCAGCTCAAAAAAAAAAAAAAAAAATGCTCCTCCAATGGCACCTGTTTCCCCAGTTGTGGCAAGCATGCCACCGTTGGTAAGTAGGGTGATTCCAGGTGGTATAGCCAAATGTGGCTCGTCCAGTCATAAATAAAACTGTATCACAGGAGACAAATAGGGTTCCCATTCTAGTGCTTTTAGGTCTTCCTGTTTACATCAAGAGAAAGGTTGGTGCACGAAGGTCTTTAAAACCTCCCTAACTTCGTAAGTCCTCCTTGCAAGGAGGAGTCAGGCCCCAGGTTCAGAGTTTTGTATGGGTCACACTGTTTAGGTAGAATTTATTTTTGTAGTTGCTTATGGCAAATGATAATTATTTTCTATTAATAATAGTATTATAAAATTTTTAAGTAATTTCTACGCCCAATATGGGGCTTGAACTCACGATCCTGACATTGGGAGTTGCATGCTCTACTGTCTGAGTCAGCTGAGTGCCCCATACATTTTTTTATTTCATTTATTTATTGTTATTATTTTTTTTAAAGTAGACTCCATGCCCATGGTGGAGCTTGAACTCATGACCCTGATATTAAGAGTTGCGTGTTCTACTGACTGGGCCATTTATATCTAAAATTATAACCCTATGAATTGGGGAAAGCATGCAATAGTGTAGCACCGATGGCACATGTCTGGCAAAAGTTGCAAAGGTGATACATGAGAGACAGTCTGGTAAATACGTGTGCTCACATATACGTCTGGTAATTAGTAACTTTGTGAATTTGAGGAAATTATTTCATCTTTGAGCTTTCGTTGTCTTCCTCTCGAGATGGCAATAACATCCCACGTATGTAACGTATGCAGTACGGTGCTTTAAGAAATAAATGTCCCTAAAATGTAGCCCCTCCCCAGCTAACTAAAACTCGTCAAGACTCCATCGTTTACACCTGAGTTCCTCCAAGGATCAATCTCGACCCATCTCCTACAGTGCGGTATCAGTAATTGGAAATCGTCGGGCCTCCACTCCTTATAACTGATTTGCTTCCCTTTGGTCCTTGTGTGATTTATAAAGCACCGAAGCCTCCCGATGCATCTTGTGACATCAAAGCTATATGACATCTGAAGTAAGACTGCAGACATCCACGCTGAGATTACCTCCAATCACATGTTTCCTTCTGGTACTCACAGGATGGCTCTGGAATTTCTGGGACACCTGGGTATTGGGAGGTAGCCAACGTAATGGTATACCTTCCCCGTTTGCCTCTTCATTAGCCCAGCCATACTGGCATTGCAGAAGACACGTGGATTACATTTACAATTTACATGGCCATATGCTACGATTCCATTTTTTAATTCTATTTGTGGAATGAAGTTTCTATGGAAAACATTTTGCTACAGAGTTGTGAATGTGCTTAGGAAGATCCATGTCGTACATCATGACAGCTCTTCCCCTATCGTCACCGCACGCACTCGCCTCCTTACTTGAAGTGCCGTCTTTAGCATCTGGCCACGTACATCCATTTTTGGTATGATCACTCATGAAACAACTGCCGGTCCACCTGTGTACATTTGAATGATGGTACATCTGATTAAGTAGACATCCCTGTTAGAGTGTCATATGCTGAAATAAATCTCCCAGTGTCCATTTCAATATAATGCAATAAACTCACTTACCCAGCAAACTCAGAAATTGCAAGCCAAGCCCCATGTGGACCCAAGAGTCTGTTAATTCCACATATGGCCAATTCCCTGAAGGAAGATGTTTAAATACAGTCTTTTTTTTTTTTAAGTGGGTTAGCTAACAGAAAATTTAATTCATATGCTAAAGTGTGTCAGGCAGCTGAGTTCCAGCGTTCAGTTCATCATTATCTTGAATTGTGGGTTTAATCAAGTTCCTTCACTTAATGTGAATGTTTGTGTTCAGAACCTAGCATCCTGCTTTAAGGAAAATGCTCACCTTTTATTTCTTTTGGATAGTCCCCAGCTTTGTGAAATCTGATGAAGACAGCCAATGAAGTGAATCTAATTTGGGTGGTTGAACACGAGGAGGAATCAGGGAGACTGCGTGGAGTGTTGCTTTCATTAAAATAGCTTGTCCAAGAAGACATTTTCACTGTTCTTTTGCATCCGTTCCAGTGCTGTTTCCATTTTGCTTTGCTTAAATTAAAAAGGAATGTTATTAAAATGAAAACTTGGTTTTAGAAATAGAGATCTATAGATCGAGTCAGTGTGTTGGGCTGAGTGCTGTGTTAGTTGACAGATTTTGTGTGTCTGCCCCAGAATGGGAGAGCAGTTTGGTTTAGCCTCTTGGATACAAGGCCAGCACATGTAATGGAGTGTATTGGTTCCGAGCTGGGCAGCAAGTGTAATAAAATTATGCACTGTGTTTGTGTGACCCTGCCTTTTATATCCCTGTAGTTGCTCATTCATTCATTTTCCAGCTGTAAATTAAAAGTGGAGGTTGCAGATTAGATGTGCCAGGGCTCATGTTGGCTATGTGAAATGTAGTTTCTCTCACTCTCGGAACTTACTGGATCATGACAGAAATACAAATGAGCTCCAGGAGAATATTTGACTCTTATGAGAATTCATTTCCGTCAAGAATAGGTAGTTGGCTTTGCTAGCAGATGTGGCCTATAAATTTATTTTCTTCTTGTTCTTACTATTTGTTGCTGTTATTTTAATTCAGTTAGCGATACAAAGGATTTTAAGCAATATTCTCAAGTTATCTTTATAGCCTTTCGATTGTGAATATGATTAATGTGAGGTAGATTCTCCTACTTATTAGAAGAAACATCACTTGAGAGTCTACTTTGTGTCCAGCAGTGTCTGGGTAGTTTGCGAGGAGAAATAATCCATTCATCCCAATCTTTTGCTGTCATTTTTTAAAAAAGATCAAATGAAGAGCATTTGACCTCTCTGGATTCTATTAGGATTATTTACATAACAATTCAAACTTGACTTTTCAAACTGGCATTATGCCACAGAACTTAGTACTAAGTTGACCTGCTTAAAATTCATGCTGTTCACTGTTTATGTTCTATGAAAATGTTGATTCCATGGTTCAACCTCATACGTGGAAGCTGTAGAGCACCCGCTAGAGAAATAACTGTTCTCAGTATCTGAAGACTGTGCAAGCTCTAACAATAGAAGGGACAGAACTTTGGGAACCGCTGTTGAAGAGAAGCTCACTGACGTGGCTGTTGTCAGGAATTTGGGGATTTCCTAGCAGGAAGGAGTCTATATGCATGAGAGCACCCCACCGAATGTGGGATTTACAATTTAACATCTTCTAATCCTCACCTTAAAAGAGCCTCATCCAGTGGTAAAAATCACCAACTTTATTTGCCGAGAACATGAATACTGACTAGAGCTTAGAACCTATTTCATTAAAAGATCATTTCTTGCTGCTTGATGGAGAACAAAACTCACTGGCATAAATCGACAAATAGAATATGCGAATCAGAGGCCATAGTCAAAGGCCAGAATGAGCCAGACACCCTTGGAAGAGAACTAAGAAGGTCCTGCTGGACCTTCAAACTGACTTGCCTAAATGAACATTATGGCCCAGTGGGGCCAAATGCGGCGAGTTCAGGGTCCCAGTGAGGCTCTTTCTTGGTCCCACATGCACTCAACGGCGCTCTGGCGGCACGCCCGCCGTGTGGAGCTGAGCACAACAGTCCTCTCAGGAGAGACCGCCGGCACTAATGGTGCTCAAGTGCCCCCTTTTTAGCATGAACACCTCAGGACTGGCAGGAAAATAGTGGCCCCATAAAAATCTCTAAAACAGAGGTTACAGTTATCCAACCTTGAGTCCCAAGTCTAACCGTATTGTAATTGGGAAAATGGGCTTTTGTTGGCCTATTTTATCATTTCCAAAGGCCAACTAAAGGCACAAGGAAGCCCCATGATCTTGTGATCTTATTCTGCCGTTTCGCCTAGAAAATGGCAGGTTCTTACATGGGCTTCTCCAAGAGCTTTGAGAGAATATGCAGTTGTCTATTTTGAATTAAGGTATCTTCTCAGACACTATGATTTCCACTAAAGGGTGCACAAAGGACATCCCAAAACAGTAGGAATCTAAGAAAACAGCCGAGCGCGGATACTGACCTGTAACCTCTGGATTAGGAGATGCACTTCTACAGAGGAAGGTGCCCTGGGTCGCTCACTGTTATTTGCCTCCTGTTTCTCCTGTGTCTCCAGGCCAGCTGCCCACTCACCCACCAGGGTCAGATAGGAGAGATACTCTCAGGCCGGAACAGGAGCCGTGATTCCCTCCGGCCCATTTTTCTTCCAGTGTGTGTAAGTTGGCCTCACAGATTTTGATGTTCCTTCTCTATGCTTTTAAAGCACATTGTTCATATACCTCTGGGTTAGGAGGGGTGTCTTTTCGTGTTCATCTCCCTCCTAGACTGTGCGCGTATCAAGGGCAGGAGCCCTGTCTTTGGGTCTCTTCAGTACGTATCAGATTGCTTGGCACCACTTATTCATTCGTTTAATCTCGGAATCATATTTTCATTCCCAGTTGAGACCCTCTTAATAAATGTTCATTAAATAAATGGATGGATGAATGATACCTTTGTTTTAGAGCTAACTTGTGAAATTCATGTGCAAATTTCAAAGTATATGATTGAGAAACTCCCTATCCACTGCACGGCCAGGTAAGCATGTGAGGAGAACAACTGTTATTACCATCTTGAAACTATTCAGTAGTTCTCCCTGTTCTTTGGATTGAGTCTGAACCCCTTCACATGTTGTAAAAGCTTTATAAGTCACTGCCTATGATTCCAGCTCATTTCTTTGCTTGTCCCCTTTATCTCCATGCTCCAGCCACACCAGCCTTCTTATACTGTCTCACTTCTTCTATTCCTTCCCTACAAGGCCTTTGCACATGCTGTTCCAGGAACCTAAACACCCCTTTCTCCCATTCTTCACCTAGCCCACTTCTGCACGCCCTTTAGATCTTAGCCCACACATCTCTTCCTTGAAGAAGTGTTCGTTGACCTCCCCTCTCCACCTGCCTAGGCTACATCTAGCTCTCCTGTACTCTCATGTTTCTGTACTCCAGGCCTTCAGAGCACACATTGCAACTTCTAATTTTATGTTTATTTTTTATGATTAAGTGATGTATTAGTACTATGTTGCCACATAATGCTGTGTAATAAAACACCACAGAATCTCAGTGGCACTCAGCAGTAAGGGTTTAGGGCTTACGCATTTGGAGTCAGCTGCAGGTGGGCAAAGCAGCTGCTGTTCTTGGGTGTAGAGGCTGGGCTAACCCATATATGAGGGGATGAGCTGGCTGACTACTGATCTAAGACTGGGACAACTGCTCCCCATGTCTCTCATGCTCCAGAAGGCTGGCTCAGGCACGCTCTCGTGTTAGTGGCAGATGTGCGAGAGGACATGTGAAAGGCTCGTGAGGGGGCACAGGTCCACCATTACTTCTGGCTTATTCTAGTGGCCAAAGTAAGTCACACGGACAAGTCCAGAATCAGAGTGGGAGGGCACTGCAAAGTTACAAATGAGGACATGTTGACAAGGACCTGTAAAGATTGGGGCCGTCTTTGCATCCTGCCGCAGTGTGACTCCAGGATCAATGGAAGGCAATGCTGGTATCTCTTTTTATTCACCACTATTTCCCTAGTACTTAGCAAGATGCTTGACATATAGTAGTTGATAAATATTTATTGAATGAGAGCAAGACTGAATATGAAAAGACATCAATCTGTTGCTGTTTTCTCAAAAAATCTAGAGAAATGTTCACTTTTGGAGGAGGTGACTGCCTTAAGAAAAATAAAAGAAATTAGTTCAGAATTGTCATCTATTTCTTGTTCTTCAAATTTCCAAATTCCCCCAAATAATGGCTGTTTACGTCTCAGGGTTAGCTTTTATTTCTCTTGAGATACATTTCTCTCTCTATCCTTGTTGCCAGTAAAGGTGTTTGAAAATAATTTCAAATGAAGAGAGTTAAACATGACTTGTATGAAGAAAGGGGGCAAAAACTTAACATTTTAGATAAGAGGGAAAAACAGGGTAGCTTTTGTTAGTTTGGGTAGTGGCGTGTGCACACTTTCACAGCACAGGCTCTGAAGGGCCAAGAGGAGGCTGATGGTGCATCCAGGTAGCCAAGTTCCTAATAACTGGGAAAATAAGTCAGATATTTTCATTAATTCTGGAACACGAAATCCTAAAAAGATCCTAACGGTATGCAACCCAAACAGAAAGGAACAGAAAGGGGCACCGGGTGGCTCAGTCAGTAGAGCTTTTCCTTTTGGCTCAGGTCATGATCGGGGTCCTGTTGTCAAGGCCCCACATCAGGCTCCCCACTCAGCAGAGACTCTGCTTCTCCCTCTGCACCCCCTCCCCCAATAAATAAAATCTTAAAAAAAAAAAAAGGAACTTGAGCTGGAAAGGAAAGACAGATTGGCATTGTCAAGAATGCGGAATCTTAAATGGGTTTCATATTTGGGGAGTGGTAAAGGAGTTGGGGAATACAGATTCCAATGCTAGGAAATTCTGTAAGAGTATGAGGATAATTTAACTGAACCGTGTAATTGGGTATTTTTAGTAAAGAAATGTATTCTTTGATTCTGTCTTCATTTAAGAAATAATGCTGCTTTTCTCCAGGGGTGACATTCAAACTACTTGACAATGGGGAGTAGCCACAGTAATGGAGGAAGGTTCTAGAGTCCTTGACTGTGCAGCCGTTAGTCCTCTGGCAGCTAAACTGTGGGGAGTTCTGGGAGTTTCTGGAGATAGGAATGGGGTAGCCTGAGCAGCAACTAGTCAGGGAGTGGGCACTCTCTGATTTGGGGCAGTGTTATTTAACAACTGGACCAGAATTATTTCTGTTTTCTAAAACCGACACAGCCAATAGATGGTAATGGTTGTGCAACTCTGCACCATTGAATTGTTCACGTTAAAAGTGCGTTTTGGGGCGCCTGCGTGGCTCAGTTGGTTAAGCGTCTGACTCTTGGTTTCCACTCAGGTCATGATCTCAGGGTCATGAGATTGAGCCCCATGTCAGTCTCCACACTCAGCCGGGAGTCTGCTTGAAGATGCTCTCTCTCTGCCCCTCCCCCACTCACGTGCACACTCTCTTTCTCTCAAATAAATAAGTTAATCTTTTTTGAAAAGTGCATTTTATGTTGTGTGAATTATATTTCAATAAAGCTTATAAAAATATCTAAATAAAGATTTCCTTGTGCAATGACAGGATCGAAAGCTGTATTTTGGAGGAAAATAGCCAGGCTAGAGTATGCAGACTGATTTGGAGTTGAGTCATATTGCTAAGTTATAGTTACCAAAATATAAAGAGACAAGGCCTGGAAGAGGCTACTAGCAGTGAAAGTGGAGAGAAAGGCCTAAATGACTGGAAGCCGAGATGAGGGAGGAGGGGGCTGAAAATGACCCCAGCATTTCTAGACTGGAAACTCTGATTCCATTTACAGAAATGTGCAAGCTGAAATTAAAGCTGGTCTTCAGGGAACATGAGAAGCTCAGTTTTAGACATGCTTTATGGTGATGGCAAGACTTGAGGAGAGTGTCTGGTAGTCGCCTGAGAGACCCTTAACTGGAGCACTGGTGAGGGTCATGGCTAGAGACGCCAGTCACCCCGCATTTGCTTGGAGGGGAGAGTCTGAGCTCATGTGGCAGTCCCGCAGGGCTGAGGGTAACTGGAGAGATAGGCAGCAGCCCGCTCCTCATGCTGGGCTTGTCCCTAGGGGAGAGCTCTACCACGGCAGCCCATCCATTGGCCCCTCGTGGACTCAGAGCCGGGGATGACTTCCCCAGCCTGTGCCTGAGAACTTCTTTCTTCACCTTTCAGCTTGGGACGATGCCAAGTGAACTGCCTTCTTTGTCATTAGGTCTATGAGGCATATTAGATTAATTATTTCTCTACTCTTTATGGGCAGCTCCTGTAACATATTCTAGCTAAAAAGAGAGTAATGGAATGATGCTGTTTTAGCCCCACAAATAACAGTGGCAGGCATTTGGAATTCATTTAATTTAAGCATGTTCTCCAAATTTCACTACATCTATTTTCATGCATCTATTTAATATATTTTTTTCTTTTTCCTCTCCGGGAGACTGACCATATGCAAGCACTCCTGGGAGGATTTAAAACCTCTTTTTTTTTTTTTTTTTAACTCCTTTGGATTTCCACATCTCTAATCTCCACTGATTATTTTTGCTTTCTGTAGAGAATTTGATATAGCTTAAAGGCATTTGGAGAACAAATGAGTAAGCCTTGGAAAGATCCTTTGAATAGTTAAGACAGGACGATACAGATATTTACTGGCCTCCAACATATCTTATGAGAGAGCGAAGAGGTTTTCGAAGCATCGCATGAATGATGGGAGGTGGATCTCAGCTAGGAATTCCCCACTAATAATGTCAGGGATGTTGATGCCAAATGACTTAGGTTGTTAGAATACCTAGGCTGGGAGGGGGGCAGCCCATGAATGCAATTAAGGAGACAGACAAACACCACACGGCTGCTTTCTTTGCTTGAGTTACATTTGCCATTGGAGAAGGCTGGATTTTTTGCTTATTCTATGTGCAAGATTTAATCTGGAAAGAGTTTCCAAGTATTTCTTTCCTTAACAAATTTTAAACACAGACTAACCAAATTATCTACTGCATTCCATCTATTTCACAGCAGTAAGTCATTGGTTCTAGAAGCAATGTGGCTGATTTCATAAACAGTAAGGTGAAGACCCAGTGTGATGGCACAAACTTCGGTCACCCGTGCAGGGAGGGGTCCGCCATGGTAACAACTCAGAGTTTCGAATCCCAGCCAAGAAGGGGCTCCAGGATAACTTGACTGAAGGAGCATAGTGTAGGGAGAAACGCTCAGAAGTAGAAGTTAGGATTTTGGTTCAAGATTTCATCTGATAGTTCAGTAGAAGTGAGGTTTTGGGGCAACATGCTTCTCAAAAGTAATCTTCCTGTGCTCTCTCAGCATTTTCCTTCCTGGTCACTATTCAGTGCACACAAACCTAGCTTCTCTCCCTCTCCACCATTTAATGAAATTGCTTCTCTCAAGGTCACCAGTAATCTCCAAAACCAAAGGACACGCCAGTCTGTTTCACTGAAAACCCCATCTATTGCCTTGTCTCCTTTTAAAAAAAGATTTATTTATTTGAAAGAGAGAGAGCAAGAGAGAGTGTGGGTGCGGGGGGAGGGGGAGGTAGAGGGAGAGGAGAGAAAGAATCCCAAGTGGACTTCCCACTGAGCGCAGAGCGAGAAGCAGGAAGCCATCTCATGAACCCATGAGATATGACCTGAGCTGAAACCAGGAGTCAGATGCTCAACTGACTGAGACACCCAGGTGCTCCTGTATTTTCTTAAGTAGGCTCTATGCCCAACATGGGGCTTGAACTCACAACCCTGAGATCAAGAGTCACATGTGCCACCGACTGAGCCAGCCAGGTGCCCTTCCTCTGTATTTTGACACAAATCCCAGACATTGTGTCATTTCACCCCTAAATATTTCAATCTGATCTATAAAAGATAAAGACTTGTTTTTAAGTATAACCCTAAGACCACTAACACATCTAAAAACTAATATTTTTAGTATCGTCAAATATCTGAAAAGTATATTTCTGAATGTCTTGTAAATCTATCATAATTTTTTTGTAGTCAGGTTGTTTAACTCAAGAGCCCAATAAGGACCATACATTACAATTGGTTGACTATGCCTATAGGGTTCCCTTTCCATTAATATTTTATCCATTCACTTGCTTTTCTCCCCCCTTGCAATTTATTTGAAGAAACAACATTGTTTGCTCTGTAGAGTTATAGTCTGGATTTTGCTGATTGCATCCCTGTGGTTAATTTAACGTGTTCCTGAGCGAAGATGGCCTCATAGGTGGTATTGTGCTCTTCCATCAGGAGTCATGTGTTTGGTGGTGTGTCTTTTTAAGATGTCTGTGGATGTTGTGCTTTGTACCCAAATCTATGAACTCATCAGAGGTTGTAAAATAGGGAATATTCCACTTTTATCAATTCTTCGTTTATTCACGGGAGTACTTCTATAAAGGAGGGACATTCTTTTGTCTACTTTTTAGGTTGCCTAGGGTAAAGTTTGTATAGGGATAGATTTACCTTTTAAAAATGTGAATTGGATCATGTCTCTGCCCTGCTTGAAGTCTTGCTGTGGCCTCTCCACGTACCCAGAATGAACTCTGTGCCCTCCATCTACCCTGCATTGTCTGGCCCTCCCATCATCCTTTTCATCAGGGCCCATCATACTGTCTACCTTTTTATTGAAATTTAAAATTAAATAAAAATCTTGAAGTGTACTGAAATTTATTGGAAAGGTGAAGTCCTTTCTTGCCCCTGAATTTTTGCACTTGCTGCTCCTGATGCCTGGTTATCTTACCCCACTTTCTATCTAGTTGGCTCCTGCAGAAATGTCCTCTCCTCATCGAGGCCGTCTCTGACTACTTCACTTAATGGGCCTGCTCTCCCTTATCATGGCGCCTGTTTAATGCCTTGATAACACCCATCACAAGCTGTAACTATCTTCTTTATGCATTAATCATTTTCCACCAAGCACACTAGCTCTGTGAAAGCAAGGATTCTTTTTTTTTTTCTGTCCCATATACTACTAAAGCCCAAGGCATAGCACCATTTCTGGTACACAGTGGATGCTTTTCTTTTTTTTGAATAAACACCACAGACTTGCTGACCCTGCATATCCTCATCTCTATAAGTGGGATGCTGGGATGAACAAGGTGATTATAGGATTTCTTCCAGTTTTTAGTGTTGTTCTCTGAGGACACAGAGACCAAGACAAAGATCATTCAGTGCAAGGCTTTCGGAATTCTTTTTGTTGTGGAGCCTGGAGCAATGATGTCTGTGATGGGTCAGGCCATCCAGGCTGTCTGGAGACTCCCAACCTGGGACGCAGGCCTGGCCCGGCACCTGAGAGAAGAGCTGGCTTGCTGATGGAACAGACGGCCACAGGAGTTGGGTTAGGGAGAACATTTTTGGACTCATGGGGGTGGGACAGTGGGGTAGGCTTACAGATTTAGGGCAGGAAATTCTTTTGAGTCTATAGTTTGAGGGCTCCCTGACTTTTATGACCCTTAAGGAATTAGGGGTTTGGGACTTCCTGCATCCCCACAGGTTCAAAATCTCCCTTTCCCCTGAAAAGTCACTTTCTTCTTCAGGAAATCCCCCCAACTGAGCATTATTTAAAAGCATTCTCTTTCTACAATGCAAATGCTTTGGGCTTGGTTGAGAAGATTATGCGTATTTTTCACTTTTGTGTGAATTAGCTTAACTAGACAGCTTTCTTCCTAAAATCTGAGGTATCAACGTTGTGTTTAGGTTAAGAGACTCAAGGAGGAAGGGGCTAATTTTGGAGTTTGGGCCCTTGTGTGGGCTGGAGGAGCACAAGCCTGACTTAGCACAGAGCAGGGCGGGCTTGGACACCCTAGGGGTAGAGACAGAGGGTTTAGGTCAGCCAGTCCCAGAGTTTCAGTCTGTTTCTTTAATGCTGGAGGTTCAAGACTTTTACCCAAGATTGCTTTGTTTACTCTGATGTTCATTACCAGGAGACAGTACAGACAAGATCCAGAATATTATCCTGACTGTGTAGAAATTCACTGAGGTCAGTGGCCATCGATAGAGGGGCCGGACTGCCCCTGCCAGGAGAAAGGCAGTGCTGGGGTGGCTGGAGCGTGCAACCCGCACACAGACACGTCCGCTTATGCAAACGGCCACCTCTGCTTTCCCGGAAACTTTCCCAGGCCTGCTGCTGCCTCTTGGCCCAGAGATCAGATGGGAAGAGATTAGCCTCTACGGCAGACAAGGCCCAGGAAGGAAGGGAACTCAGAGCAGGTTTTCCTCCTCCTCCCAGACCTACTCTGTGATCCTGATAAACACCTCTGCCACCTGCTGCTCGCACCTCTTGAGAGGAGCTTACTCTCTGGCGAAGCAGAGCTTGCAGAAGCTCTTCAAGAGGGATCCTGTTGAGGTGGCCACAAGATGGAAGGGTTTGCGGGCGTCCACAGTTGTATGCGGATCCTGTTGAGGCGGCCACAATACGGAAGGGTTTGCGGGCGTCCACAGTTGTATGCGGATCCTGTTGAGGCGGCCACAATACGGAAGGGTTTGCGGGCGTCCACAGTTGTATGCGGATCCTGTTGAGGCGGCCACAATACGGAAGGGTTTGCGGGCGTCCACAGTTGTATACTTGGTAAACTACAGTGAGTGCTCATCTTGAGGTCTTCTTCTTATGACACTTGAAATGCACTTGGGGCTTTACTTCCCTCTGGTGCATCGAGATGACATGCTGAGGTGCTCTTTGCATTTCTCAGGTACTTAGATGTTGACCCCGTTGTAGTCTTGGGTACAGCACTATTTTAGCTTTCTTGATAGTAGAGATTCCCAATCTGTTTTCTGACTAGACTAAGAGGTAAAGGAAAATCACAAAATATTTAAATTCTAGACTTTCATGGAGCCTTAGATTGGAAGAAAATGAATTTGGACTCCCCCTCATGGCATGAAACTGTTCTCTACATACTTTGGCTTTTGGTGTGTCCCACCAGCCTTGCACCCATGCTGGAGCAATTTCAGATGTTGGGATCATAGCTGCTCTATTCTTGCATTGACAGACAACTCTATGGTCTTCCCTTCCTTAAGGTAAAATTTAATTTTAAGTTATTATTAGTCTTCATTACCCCTCCACAATCACACAGAGGAACCTGGATGACTCTTGAAATAAGTGCTGTTAGTTGGTATGTATGTCTGAAAGTCTTCTCCCTACTAGTCTGTAAATTCTCCAGTTCTCGCAG